>NW_006159920.1:3822947-3829705 GCF_000334495.1 Tupaia belangeri chinensis
GCCTACAGTGAAAATCTCTAAAAAAAAGAAAAAAAAAAAAAAAAAGAACCTGATTTCAAATGAAATGTTCTTATTGTTGAGGTCACTATGACGTCTGCATTTTCTCTGGTGATATGTCCAATAGCAACTTGGAAAGTGACTGCGCCAATTCCCATTCCTACACTGTGAGTCCAGAATTAGGGACCACCCTGAAGGTACCTGAAAAGAAAGAAAATGGATGAAGATCGGGCTGGCTCCCAGAGGCTGGCTCCCTCATGAGGCCCTGTTCTCTTCCCAACCCTCTTCCTTTTCTCCTTTATAAATTTAATATTACCACATCTCCTAGTCTGTTAAACTGCTGGATTTTCTTTTAAAGGAAATTAGAAAATAATTCTTTGTGGCAATTGGAGTACCTACGTTTTCTCAGTTAAATAGAACGAGGCAGAGACCTCTGACTGGACCAATCTGTTTATTGGCAAAAGTTGCTACAGTGTCATGAGAGAGGAGTAGGAAGCGGGGGAGAGCTAAGTACTCTCTCATCTCATGCTGACATGGGGTGGGGTCTTTTAGAACCACTGGGGTAGCAATATTGTTTTATATAAAAGCCCCACCCAGGAAGTTACCTCTGACTGCCCAGACAATGGGGCTTGCTTTAACGCCGATTGTTTCTTTGTGTGCCCAGACAATGGGGCTTGCTTTAACGCCGATTGTTTCTTTGTGTGCCCAGACAATGGGGCTTGCTTTAACGCCGATTGTTTCTTTGTGTGCCCAGACAATGGGGCTTGCTTTAACGCCGATTGTTTCTTTGTGTGCCCAGACAATGGGGCTTGCTTTAACGCCGATTGTTTCTTTGTGTGCCCAGACAATGGGGCTTGCTTTAACGCCGATTGTTTCTTTGTGTGCCCAGACAATGGGGCTTGCTTTAACGCCGATTGTTTCTTTGTGTGCCCAGACAATGGGGCTTGCTTTAACGCCGATTGTTTCTTTGTGTGCCCAGACAATGGGGCTTGCTTTAACGCCGATTGTTTCTTTGTGTGCCCAGACAATGGGGCTTGCTTTAACGCCGATTGTTTCTTTGTGTGCCCAGACAATGGGGCTTGCTTTAACGCCGATTGTTTCTTTGTGTGCCCAGACAATGGGGCTTGCTTTAACGCCGATTGTTTCTTTGTGTGCCCAGACAATGGGGCTTGCTTTAACGCCACCTTCATTCCTGATCTGTTCCTCATGTAAATTAGCTTTGCCTTCTTCTGCTAGGCGTCAGGCACCACGGAAGGGTTACTACACAAAAGCAAATAGTTTCTCAGCAGAACAACTTCAGCAGACCTTGAGTATCTCCAGTCATGAGAATTCTGTCCTTGTTGGGATTTCCACTTGACCATCTACTGAATGCATCCATAAATGCCTGGAAGTAGAGAGAAACCCAGCTCATGACCACAATAATGTTCTATGAAAGTATTAATCCAATTCTTTGGAGCGTTGATCACCAGTTATCACATAGTAACACTAGATCCCCATAGATTTCCTTACCTTAGATTTCCCTTTTTTTCTTTCTTTCCTTGTTTTTAAGGTTTTTGGCCATAGGGTGCATGTGCTCACCAGAGAGAGACAGTGAGGGGAAAGTGAGAAATGACGCCCTAGGAGGGATAACCATCCCTCAATCAATCCCTTCTCCTCCATTCTCCTTTTGGGATTCAGGGTACATGTGCACACTTGCCTGGCATAGTTTTCAAGCTGTCAGATCCAGGACTCAGACCGTGATCAGCCATGTGGGAGTCCAGTGCTTTAACCACTATACCACCTGCTGGTCCTACCTCATAGATTTCTTGATTGAAGAGTTTCAGTTAAACCTCAAGATTTCCTCAATAAGCACCAGTGCTGATTTACTTTATTTCATGAATAAAACTAACACTGTACCCAGGTGAGTAGGTCGGGGTCTCCTTTATGAAGCCTCTCTAGCCAACAACTAATATAGGGGCTACAAAGACTAGTGCAATAAGTAATTTTTCCATTTTAGGGTCAGAAGGACCCATCTTACTATATTGGGTCTGCAGAAAATTGCATACATTTTCCATGACCACTATCAGTTTATCTCTCTCATCTTTTTTGTTTGTTTTTTTAGAGAGATAGAGATTTTTGCCATAGGATGAGTGTGCTCACCAGAGAGACAGAGAGGAAGAGACAGAGAGACAGAAAGCGAGAAATCACCCCCTCGGAGGGATGGCCATGCCATGATCCCTTCTAATGGGGCTTGCTTTAACGCCGATTGTTTCTTTGTGTGCCCAGACAATGGGGCTTGCTTTAACGCCGATTGTTTCTTTGTGTGCCCAGACAATGGGGCTTGCTTTAACGCCGATTGTTTCTTTGTGTGCCCAGACAATGGGGCTTGCTTTAACGCCGATTGTTTCTTTGTGTGCCCAGACAATGGGGCTTGCTTTAACGCCGATTGTTTCTTTGTGTGCCCAGACAATGGGGCTTGCTTTAACGCCGATTGTTTCTTTGTGTGCCCAGACAATGGGGCTTGCTTTAACGCCGATTGTTTCTTTGTGTGCCCAGACAATGGGGCTTGCTTTAACGCCGATTGTTTCTTTGTGTGCCCAGACAATGGGGCTTGCTTTAACGCCGATTGTTTCTTTGTGTGCCCAGACAATGGGGCTTGCTTTAACGCCGATTGTTTCTTTGTGTGCCCAGACAATGGGGCTTGCTTTAACGCCGATTGTTTCTTTGTGTGCCCAGACAATGGGGCTTGCTTTAACGCCGATTGTTTCTTTGTGTGCCCAGACAATGGGGCTTGCTTTAACGCCGATTGTTTCTTTGTGTGCCCAGACAATGGGGCTTGCTTTAACGCCGATTGTTTCTTTGTGTGCCCAGACAATGGGGCTTGCTTTAACGCCGATTGTTTCTTTGTGTGCCCAGACAATGGGGCTTGCTTTAACGCCGATTGTTTCTTTGTGTGCCCAGACAATGGGGCTTGCTTTAACGCCGATTGTTTCTTTGTGTGCCCAGACAATGGGGCTTGCTTTAACGCCGATTGTTTCTTTGTGTGCCCAGACAATGGGGCTTGCTTTAACGCCGATTGTTTCTTTGTGTGCCCAGACAATGGGGCTTGCTTTAACGCCGATTGTTTCTTTGTGTGCCCAGACAATGGGGCTTGCTTTAACGCCGATTGTTTCTTTGTGTGCCCAGACAATGGGGCTTGCTTTAACGCCGATTGTTTCTTTGTGTGCCCAGACAATGGGGCTTGCTTTAACGCCGATTGTTTCTTTGTGTGCCCAGACAATGGGGCTTGCTTTAACGCCGATTGTTTCTTTGTGTGCCCAGACAATGGGGCTTGCTTTAACGCCGATTGTTTCTTTGTGTGCCCAGACAATGGGGCTTGCTTTAACGCCGATTGTTTCTTTGTGTGCCCAGACAATGGGGCTTGCTTTAACGCCGATTGTTTCTTTGTGTGCCCAGACAATGGGGCTTGCTTTAACGCCGATTGTTTCTTTGTGTGCCCAGACAATGGGGCTTGCTTTAACGCCGATTGTTTCTTTGTGTGCCCAGACAATGGGGCTTGCTTTAACGCCGATTGTTTCTTTGTGTGCCCAGACAATGGGGCTTGCTTTAACGCCGATTGTTTCTTTGTGTGCCCAGACAATGGGGCTTGCTTTAACGCCGATTGTTTCTTTGTGTGCCCAGACAATGGGGCTTGCTTTAACGCCGATTGTTTCTTTGTGTGCCCAGACAATGGGGCTTGCTTTAACGCCGATTGTTTCTTTGTGTGCCCAGACAATGGGGCTTGCTTTAACGCCGATTGTTTCTTTGTGTGCCCAGACAATGGGGCTTGCTTTAACGCCGATTGTTTCTTTGTGTGCCCAGACAATGGGGCTTGCTTTAACGCCGATTGTTTCTTTGTGTGCCCAGACAATGGGGCTTGCTTTAACGCCGATTGTTTCTTTGTGTGCCCAGACAATGGGGCTTGCTTTAACGCCGATTGTTTCTTTGTGTGCCCAGACAATGGGGCTTGCTTTAACGCCGATTGTTTCTTTGTGTGCCCAGACAATGGGGCTTGCTTTAACGCCGATTGTTTCTTTGTGTGCCCAGACAATGGGGCTTGCTTTAACGCCGATTGTTTCTTTGTGTGCCCAGACAATGGGGCTTGCTTTAACGCCGATTGTTTCTTTGTGTGCCCAGACAATGGGGCTTGCTTTAACGCCGATTGTTTCTTTGTGTGCCCAGACAATGGGGCTTGCTTTAACGCCGATTGTTTCTTTGTGTGCCCAGACAATGGGGCTTGCTTTAACGCCGATTGTTTCTTTGTGTGCCCAGACAATGGGGCTTGCTTTAACGCCGATTGTTTCTTTGTGTGCCCAGACAATGGGGCTTGCTTTAACGCCGATTGTTTCTTTGTGTGCCCAGACAATGGGGCTTGCTTTAACGCCGATTGTTTCTTTGTGTGCCCAGACAATGGGGCTTGCTTTAACGCCGATTGTTTCTTTGTGTGCCCAGACAATGGGGCTTGCTTTAACGCCGATTGTTTCTTTGTGTGCCCAGACAATGGGGCTTGCTTTAACGCCGATTGTTTCTTTGTGTGCCCAGACAATGGGGCTTGCTTTAACGCCGATTGTTTCTTTGTGTGCCCAGACAATGGGGCTTGCTTTAACGCCGATTGTTTCTTTGTGTGCCCAGACAATGGGGCTTGCTTTAACGCCGATTGTTTCTTTGTGTGCCCAGACAATGGGGCTTGCTTTAACGCCGATTGTTTCTTTGTGTGCCCAGACAATGGGGCTTGCTTTAACGCCGATTGTTTCTTTGTGTGCCCAGACAATGGGGCTTGCTTTAACGCCGATTGTTTCTTTGTGTGCCCAGACAATGGGGCTTGCTTTAACGCCGATTGTTTCTTTGTGTGCCCAGACAATGGGGCTTGCTTTAACGCCGATTGTTTCTTTGTGTGCCCAGACAATGGGGCTTGCTTTAACGCCGATTGTTTCTTTGTGTGCCCAGACAATGGGGCTTGCTTTAACGCCACCTTCATTCCTGATCTGTTCCTCATGTAAATTAGCTTTGCCTTCTTCTGCTAGGCGTCAGGCACCACGGAAGGGTTACTACACAAAAGCAAATAGTTTCTCAGCAGAACAACTTCAGCAGACCTTGAGTATCTCCAGCCATGAGAATTCTGTCCTTGTTGGGATTTCCACTTGACCATCTACTGAATGCATCCATAAATGCCTGGAAGTAGAGAGAAACCCAGCTCATGACCACAATAATGTTCTATGAAAGTATTAATCCAATTCTTTGGAGCGTTGATCACCAGTTATCACATAGTAACACTAGATCTCCATAGATTTCCTTACCTTAGATTTCCCTTTTTTTCTTTCTTTCCTTTTTTTTTTAAGGTTTTTGCCATAGGGTGCATGTGCTCACCAGAGAGAGACAGTGAGGGGAAAGTGAGAAATGACGCCCTAGGAGGGATAACCATCCCTCAATCAATCCCTTCTCCTCCATTCTCCTTTTGGGATTCAGGGTACATGTGCACACTTGCCTGGCATAGTTTTCAAGCTGTCAGATCCAGGACTCAAACCGTGATCAGCCATGTGGGAGTCCAGTGCTTTAACCACTATACCGCCTGCTGGCCTTACCTCATAGATTTCTTGATTGAAGAGTTTCAGTTAAACCTCAAGATTTCCTCAATAAGCACCAGTGCTGATTTACTTTATTTCATGAATAAAACTAACACTGTACCCAGGTGAGTAGGTCGGGGTCTCCTTTATGAAGCCTCTCTAGCCAACAATTAATATAGGGGCTAAAAAGACTAGTGCAATAAGTAATTTTTCCATTTTAGGGTCAGAAGGACCCATCTTACTATATTGGGTCTGCAGAAAATTGCATACATTTTCCATGACCACTATCAGGTTATCTCTCTCATCTTTTTTGTTTGTTTTTTTAGAGAGATAGAGATTTTTGCCATAGGATGAGTGTTGTGCACTCGCCAGAAAGAGAGACAGAGAGACAGAAAGCGAGAAATCACCCCCTCGGAGGGATGGCCATGCCATGATCCCTTCTCCATTCTCCTCTCAAGATTTTGGGGATGCACGCACATGCACTGGCATAAATTTTAAGCTGCTGGGTCCAGCACTTGAACCAAGGTTCACTGCATGGGAGTCCAGCCACATAAACATTATACCATCTGCTGGTCCCATCCCTCATCTTTTGAACTCCCAATTCTGGTCTGCTACATCCGAAATGATGAGGAATGTAGAATGTCGGTGAATGGGAGTAGAGAACAGGAGTAACCAGCCGGTTATTCTTCAGCATAACCAGCTGGTACGTGCTATCTGGACTTGAATGACAACAAATACATACATCAAGAAGTTATATTACCCAGTTTTCTTTTTTTTTTTTAAGAATTATTTTATTTAACTTTATTTATTTTAATTTTTATGCCAATAACTTTTCACTTCTTTCTAAGAATTTATTTATTATAGATTTTTTTGTCTCTTGGTAAACTTTCTAGGAAGAATGGTATGAGTTACCAATATTAGCTCATAGTTAAGCTATATGGCAACTGCCCATCAGTGACCAACACCCAAGGACTTAGAAGTCAAAAATATTGTTATTTATAGGGAACCAGCAGTTAGCGTATTTCTCTGGACTCCCACGTAGTCGACCACGGTTCGCGTCCCGGACCCGGTGGCTTGGAACTCACGCCGGGCGCGTGTGCGTGCGTGCCCGGGGTCCCGAGAGGAGAATGGAGGAGGGGGGATTGCGGTGGGGCCGTCACCCCTGGGGGGGGATTTCTC
>NW_006159920.1:3829741-3832904 GCF_000334495.1 Tupaia belangeri chinensis
AAAAAAACCTCTCCAAAAAATTAAAAATTAAAAATTAAAAAAAAAAAATTTTAATTTTTAAAATATATTGTTATTTATAGATCTATGAATATTCTGATTGGGCAAGCCACAGTCTATCGGTTAAGGGAACCAGATCCTATGTGGCTGACCACAGTTGAAGTCCCAGCCAACGCAGCTTGAAAAACACATCAGGTACATGTGTGTGCATGTGTGTGCATGTGTGTGTGCCCCAAATCCTAACAGGATGGAGAAATAGAGGAAAAGAGATCGCAGGGACCCGTAGTTAGCATAATGGCTATGTTGCTGGACTCCCACGTGGTGCGGTTCGAGTCCTGGACCCGGTGGCTTAAAACTCACGCCGGGTGTGTGTGTGTGCGTGCCCAAGATTCCAAGAGAAGAATGGAGGAGAAGGGATTGCGGCGTGGCCATTCCCCCAGGGGGTGATTTCTAGCTTTAAGTCTCTCTGTCTCTCTCTGTCTGTCTGGCGAGCGCAAGCACCCTATAGCAAAAAACAAAACAAAACAAAAAAAAAAACCTCTCCAAAAAAAAAAAAAAGAGAGAGATTGTAGCATGACCATTCCCCATTAGGGACCTCTCTCTCTCTCTCTGTCTCATGCATGCACCCTCTAGCAATTAAAAAAAGAAAAAAAAAACAAAAAAGACATCTGATTGTTCTTGGGTTCACTTGCCAGAATAACCAGAAGAGATACAAACATACCTGATGGACTTCATCATCACTTTGCTGTACCAGAAAGTAAGCATTTTGTAAGGTTTTCAGCCAGGCACTGCTACGAAATTTGCACACTTCTGAAAGGATTAGTTCAGCAAAGATAGCTTTTGAAACTGCAAATTTCCTGCTCCAATCATAGGAAATGTGATTGATGAAAAAGACAGCTGTTCTATGGTTGTCAGACATTTCTTGATTATATTTGTCATGACTGAAATGCACAAAGTACATTTATGTAAGTTAGAGCTCAAGCTAGGAAAGAGTAGGCGTGAAAAATAGAAAGAGCTATGGTTCTGGCAATACGGACTAAGACCTCTGCTATTGTGGGCTTGCTACTGGGGTTTCAGAAGAGGAAACCAAGAGGAGGGAGGAGAACATTCCAGAGAGTCAGACTCATTTGGGAAGGAGGGTGCAACAGCATAGAAATGGTACCTAAACCATCATACCTCAGTGCAACTGGAAATGATGTCTACAAAAAGTTTTTAACAACAAATTTTTATATTAATTATTATTATTATTATTATTTTGTTTTGTTTTAGGTTTTTGCCAGAGGGCCAGAGAGGAGAGAGACAGAGAGGGGCAGAGAGAAGGAAAGTGAGAATTCATCCCTAAGGAGGGATGGCCACCCTGCAATCCTTTCTCTTATTCTCACCTTGGGATTTGGGACACACAGGCACATGTGTTACATTTTTTAAAAAGATTTAAAAATGTTTAGAAGAGAACCTCAGCTAAGAAATACATACTAAATAAAATTGACTTGAAGGAAATATAGAAATGTGTTAACTAAAGTTATCTCTATGTGATTGGATTATGATTTTTGGGTACTTTCCTTTTTATTTATTTGTCTATTGTTTCATACTACTGTTGACAGAAAAAAAATAACAACTGTAAAATTAATAATTAATTGTCCCAACCCACAGGACAGTCGAACAGGTTTCCTGAGGGAAGGAGTGAGAGACAAATGGCGCAGTGTTAAGGCACAGAGACGACACAGTGTTACAACTCTTCAGGGTCATCTGGCAATTGTGGGCCAGGGATCGTGGTTATATACATGTTGGTGGGCAGTGATTGGCTGAATGAAGGATTGTAAAAGGTGGGTTATGATTGGTTCCTTTGTGGACCAATCATGAGGTGCCAGATATCCAAATCTGAGGATTCTAAGCTCACCAACTTGCTATGGGAAGTGGCCAATCAGAGTATGGTTTTGAAGGTGAGGTTTTGAAGGGGAGCAAATTGTGGCCTTTGGCATTGTGTAATTGTTTGCTTTCTGAGAAACCGAAACCTAATGACCTCGGCAGACTCGCTGGTGCGCAGCCTCTCACAATTAATAATTAATGCGATTTATTTCCAAACCAAATGTGAGTAATCTACGCCCGGAGAAGAGGCATACATGCCTTTCTTGGGGTGATTTGTTTTTGAAATTGACAGACAACATTTAATGAAGAGATTTTCCACTAGTCTGGCCCAAAAAGGCGGGACATGTAGAAGCAGGGGGCTTGTAGGTTATATGTGGATTCCACAGTTCTTAGGTGGTGATTGGAATGGAAGATCTGTGTCTTGAGAAGAGATTAGTTAAAGAAAGGCTTAATCTACATCTCGAGGAAAAGAGAAGTTCTGTGTCTTGGGAGGAGATAAGCACAAGAATATACTGTAATCCGTTGAAATATACATCTCAAAGATACTGTCTCCAGGGACAGGAGATAGGAAGAATCCTGTTAATAGAAAATAAATGGTCTGTTAATGTTTGTGGCATGACTTCCCCAGTCCCCTTTTGAAAAGATTTTGGAAAAATAGGAAAAGTAGTCAGACTTCTGTACACACTATTTAAAGACTGTACTTTCACTCTTCAATAAACGTCACATATTTCTCTTACACTTCTTCACTCATTAGTTCATCTAATTCTTAAGAGTTACTCAGTGTCATCTTGATCAGCCAACCATCTTCCTAACACGATTTGTTGACAAGTCCTGAATTTTCTGTAAGAGTTCATTAATTTCAGTTACTTCTCCTGACAGGGGAGAATAGAGTTCACTAGCAGCTTTCACACTTTCCAAAGCACCAAATTCATTTTGTTTGTTCAATTTTGTCCCAACTTCAGGCAGACTACAATAAACAACATCTCCCAAATCTCCCCAATCACAGAGCCTATCTCGCTGCAGGGTACAGACAGTGCTCCATCCCCACCCCATCCCTGCTGCCCCTCCAGGACCTGGGCCTGCAAGGCACAGCAGGTGCTGAGTCTGGGCTGACTGCGGTGGTGCTGAGAGAGGGCACAGTTCCGGGTAGCCCACGTGGTGGTGGTGGGGGTTTCAGGGCAGAGTGCCCCAGGCTGAAGCCAGCCAGCTGGACCAAGCATAGGGTGGAAACACTATTTTTTATTTTTATTTATTTCTCTTTTAGAGAAATTTTTGCTATAGGGTGTGTGTGCTCACCTGA
>NW_006159920.1:3833199-3834387 GCF_000334495.1 Tupaia belangeri chinensis
GTGGAACCTAGCAAGAGCCGCCTAATGTATTTTCTATGTTTCCTGAAATATAAAGTCCATCTACATTGTAATGGCCCAGAGTAAGGAGTAAGTCTTCAGACTTTGGTTATGATAATGACCAACATGGACCATGAGTGAGGGCCATTTGACCTCTAAAACTCTCACTTAAAGGAAAGAAGGTTTTCATTTCAATATGTAAGCTGTTTTGTAGGCTGGAAACTGCTGGTTGTGAGCTCAGAGACTCCAGGCTGAAGGATTCCAGACACCTAAAGAAGAATTTGATTATCTAAGGCCTCACCAATCGAGAATGCCCACGAGATGATCACGTCCTCTTGAACCAATCACTGAACTGATCATGCGCCTGGGACCTCTGCCCCTAATTTTGCCCTTAACACATGTGGGGAACATCTCGGGGAGACCGGGTCTTTTCAGCATGAGCTGCCCGCTCCCCTTGCTTTGCGCTTTGCAATAAAGCTGTGTTTTCCTTCATCACATCATGTGCTATGGTTTGGTTTTATAGCGCTTGGGCGAGTGGACCTGATTTGAGCTCGGTAACACTCTCACAAGAGAGAGAGAAAGAGACATAGTGACACAGTGAAAGAGAAAGTGAGAAATCATCCCCTAGGGTGGTGTCCACTCCAATCCCTTCTCCTACATTCTCCTCCCAGGATCTTGGTCACGCACGCACATGCACCTGGCCTGATTTTCAAGCCACAAGTCCGGGACTTGAACCGCAGTAGACCATGTGTGAGTACTGCAACATAGCCACTATGCTATCTGAAGGTCCCACCCATATTTTTTTGTTTGTTTGTTTGAGATTTTTACCATAGGGTGCTTGTGCTCACCAGGGAAAGACAGAGAGAGGGAAAGTGAAAAATCACCCTTCCCAGGAGGAATGGCCAAACAGCAATCCCTTCTCCTCCATTCTCTTCTCAGGAATTTGGATACACATGCACACACACTCAGTGTGTTTTTCAAAGCCCACACTCTGGGACTCAAAGCACGGAGTCCACCATGAGGGATCCAGCGCCTTCACCACCATGCCACCTGCTAGCCCTTTCTTTTATTTTTGTTGTTTATTTTCCACAAAGTACATGTATTACTTCTTTGTTTAAAAAGAATAAAGTTTGAGGTTAAGCTGGGAGTACAGGTTAGAATTAAGTTAACAACAACCAAAAAAAAAAAAAA
>NW_006159921.1:0-8296 GCF_000334495.1 Tupaia belangeri chinensis
TTTAAGATCTTGAAAAGAAATTCCTGCACTACATGAAACTGCACACTTATAACAAGTGCCATCCTCTTGGTTCAAGTGAAAGTGAGAATGTACATTTTGGATGAGTGTAAGCATAAATGATACATATAAGTATGCTTTCAAAATTTGCCAAAGAAAAAAATGAAAAAAACTACGAAGGTATGAATCCCAAATTAAAGTTTCAATTACTGTGGTAAAAACCATATAAAAATTAAGATGACAAGTCATGAAATTTTCACCAATGAAATGAAGACTAACATGCCTTACAGTTTTGTCTGTTTAACTGGAGAAAATGTATTTTCAGGAAATACATTTGATTTGCGAAAAGCAGTCACTGACATCGCTCATAGATCTAAGGATTTACATCTGACATAAACTTCAACTTTTTTCCCCTTGTAGTTCTTGCCATGGGATGTGCCACTCACTAGAGACAGACCGGGGTGGAGGTGGGTGGCAGTGAAAAAAATCTCCAGGGCGGGGACAGCCCTGTCAGAATCCCCTCTTCTCTCTTCTGCTCTCTAGACGACTCTGGGCACACACCAAGCGATTCTGAAGCCACCGTGGAGTCGGCCACAGGGAATGCAGCCTGCTGGCACGGCAACGTAGATTTTCAAAGACAGGAGAAGCCTTGGCGCCTCACCTACTGGCAAGGGAGGAAAGCTCATTGCTAAGAAGCGGAACTCCCAGTCCCTGGTGCTACCGCACGGGAGTAGGACGCCCCAAGGTGTTGGGGAAGCGTGCCTTCCGGCACTGTAGCCGGAAGTCTTTCCAGGGGCCCTGTGGGAATTGTAGTCCACTACGCTGCCAGAAGTCTCTCCTGGAGGCCTGTGGGTAATGTAGTCCAATACTGTGCATGGAGAACTTCCTGTCAGAGGGCCAGGGGAATGTAGTCTGGCTCTGTGCCCATAATCCCTTCTCTCGGAGGGTTCCAGGTACAGCAGTCTCATGCGATTATTGTAGCCTACATCCAAGAGGCCTGCGGAAAGTGTACTTTGGCGCTCGGCCTGGTAGGCTTCCTCCCAGAGGCCTGTGGGTAATGTAGTCCGGAAGTAGGCCCAGAGCGTGTCCTCCCAGAGAGTTCTGGGTATTGTAGTCCGACCACGCCCTCACGCCACCTCCAGGGAAGAGTGGGGACCTCTAGGAACCGAGTCTGGCGCTAAGCCTGCAGACCTTTCTCCCGAGGCTTCAGTGCAGCCTAACTCTAACCTGAAGATCTCGTGCTGTGCACTGAGATCTTCCCATCAGAGGCCTCTGGATGGTGTGGTCACTGCGCTCCAGGGAGAAGCTTCCCTTCACAGCCCACTGTGGCCTGGAACATCCTTTGGGAGGAATTTCAAGCAAACCCTGGCGTGGTCAGTTAATGATACTAGGCACCTGTTGGGAAGGAAGATTCCCACAACCACAACACTCTGCCACACTGAAAATATCCAGCAGTTCCTTCATTACCAGCAGCCAAGAGATAGAACACTTTCACCAATGACATCCAATCAATTTCATAGATCTAAACAAATCACAGGCAAACTAGGAGACAAGTACATCTGGTCAGTAAGTCTCAGGTCCTCCTGTTGTTTTTGTTCTGTTTTTCCCACATATTTATAAACCAAACAAGATTTTATTTGTAGAACTTTTTTGTTTTGTTCTTTTTTTTTTTTCTTTTAGAGAGGTTTTCGCTAGTGCGCTAGCCAGAAAGACAGAGAAAAACAGAGAAACAGAAAGTGAGAAATCACCCCCCGGGGGGATGGCCATGCCGCAATCCCTTCTCCTCCATTCTCCTTTTGGGATCTTGGGCGTGCACGCACATACACCCAGCTTGAGTTTAAGCCACCGGGTCTGGGACTCGAACCACGGTCGACTACACGGGAGTCCAGCAATATAGCCATTACACTAACTGCTGGTCTCTGTTTTGTTCTGTTTTGCTACAGGCTGCGTAAACTTGCCAAGAGACAAAGTGAGAAATCACCCACAACACAATCCCTGCTCCTCCATCCCCCTTGGGATTTTGGGCACACACACAAACATGCATGTGTGCACGTGCTCTTGGTGTGCTTTTCATGCCTCCTGGTCTGGAACTTGATCCATTCAGTCAGTGAATGGAACCCAGCCACCTCAACCACCATGCCACCTGTTGGCATTCTTGTCTGTAGAATTCACTACTTCATGTTTTTCTGAAGGCAGCCCTGCCTGCCGTATCCTTAAACAACAGAGGAGCCTGTGTTTTCTGGGTAGGTGTTGAGTTCCAGGGTTTTGATTCCATTTAGGTAAAATGTGTAGACTTCCTGTCACAACAAAGTTCAAGGACACACTGTGTTCCTCAAGCATCAGAGAGAATGGGCAGACACCTGCCTTTTCACCATATACCCAGAAGGAGCATAGTGCATGTAGCAAGTGGGTGCACCACAATAAATGTGGGGTGCCATGTGACACCCTCATGGCCCAGCTGGCCCCACCCTGGTTCTGCATATAGAGCATGAAGTAGTGGACACCATACACATGGCTAGGCCAGGGACAGTGTGAGATGACATGGGCCTATCCACAAGCCAATGCCCCTGGTGCTGGGAAGAAGCTGGAGTGACTTTGCCAGGCCATCTGGTCACTGGTGGCTGCCATCATCCAGCCACCTTATAGTCACTCTGAGAAATGGAACCCCAGCACCTGCATGAGCCCCAAAGACCACCCCATGAGGGTTTTGCCTCTCTTCATGAACAGCCCTGGTGATGCCACTAGACCTGGTCCCATCTTCACAGCCAGGGAAAGCAAAGTATGAGCAAGTCTCACCACACCCCCAGTCTAGTGGTATCTGCTTACTGGCAAGGAGTTGACTGTGGGGATTAGAACCTGTGGCAGAGCGAACTCCAATCCAACTTGATGCCCCCCTCAAATATGCTCCCCGTAAACAGCAGGTGTGGGTCGCCACCTTCAACTGGGAAGCAGCAGCATGGAGAGGTAGGTAGCATGGAGAGGTAGGTGGCAGCTTGGGGGGAGGGTTCCTGCATTGTGAAGAGGGGCTGAATGCTCCAGCTTGAGAAGTTGTCTGCCCTCCAACCACACCAGGCTCAGCTTCTCTGGGACTCTGCCAATGTGGCTTGGAATGGGGAGTTTCCCTCTGACACTCACCTTGAGTGGGAGGTCTCACCTCTGATCCCTAAACCTACTGCCTGCCCCCTAATCTTACCCCCAGCCCCTAACCCTAACCTGAAACCTCTAACCATAACCCTAAACCCCAACCCACAACCCCCAACTCCTGCCTCCTAACCACTGACCCCAAACTCCTAATCCCAACTCTAAATAATGGAACAGGAAGGAAATTCTGACAGATGTTACCAAATGGATGAATCTGGAGTCATTTACGCATTAGTGAAGTAAACCAGTCATAAAAGTACAAATGTCGTGTTGTCCTGGAAACGTCAACTCATAGGAGCAGAAGTACAACATAGGCTGGAATATCCCGATCTGGAGTGTTCTGGTGTGTGATGGTCCATCCTTGTGGCCCATCCAGGACAAGCAGATCCAGGGAGAGTAAGCAGATTTGCAGTCCATGGATGTGGGTGGGAAAAAGATCCCCTGATTTGACCGAATTTCCTTTCAGGTCAATCAAATATTCTGACCTAGACAGATGGCTGTCTGACAGTGCTGATGTGGTCAAGTTCAAGGAATCGTGTCCTTACCAAAGGTCAGCACAGTGACATGTATGCTATGTGAATTTACATAACAAGAAAAGAAAAGACAAAAACTTACCCGATTGCTAATTCCACAGAGGAAATACTTGTCCCACGAAGGACTTAGGGACAAATCTGCAGCTTCCTGGAATAGTGCCTCCTCCACTGACACCAGGGGTCACCACACCAAGGCCTGGGTAGAAACGACAGTTGATTGTAAACTGGCACATACAGCCTCAGACGGCAGAGCACCAAGTACCTGTGGCCAGACCTCAGAGACGTTGACCAGGGCAGTAACAGGCTCTGGTCCCCGACACCTTGGCCTCGATGCAAACACCACAATGCACACAGCTGAGTGTGTTCTGACATCAAGGAGACCAACAGGCTTCCTCATATCCCACGACATGGATCCGCGTCACCTACGAGGTGCACCAGGGGACTCAGGGTGGGGGGGGCAGGAGGGCTTCTCAGAGCATCTGCATGTTGGAGACAGAAGCCAGCCCAGGCCTGAGAGATGGCCAGAAGGGAAGCATTTTGGAGGGAGTTGAAAGCAACCCCATCCCCAGAAAGAAGGCCACAGGGACCGCATGGTCAGCCAGACGGGGCTTCAGACAAGGGCTGTGCCCCAGGATGTTGGATAACATTGTGCAAACCCACATGTCCTCTGCCTACTGAGTGTGTGCTAGGTATCGACCTAGTGCCAGGAATAGAACCTACAAAGAACGTCATTGAGCTTGCCCCTCCTCCTTTATTGCTAAACTTACCAACCACTTTTCTGATTTCATTTTGAATAAATGGACTCTGGTCTGGGGCAGTTTGGCATCTGCTCCAAGAGAGTTTCGGCCCCCTGCTCTTACTGTTCCCTGGTCTCTCTTCTCAATCTTTTGCAACTTCCTATGCCTGAGCCCAAAATGTCTCCCACCTGCAGGATACACAGACCACCCCACACCCAGCTATGATGGGAGGGGTGTGGCTACATCATCTCATCACCCCAGCCCTGAGCCCCACATGTGCAGACATGCGGTTCTGGTCCTGCTGCCCAAGCCCTCCCCTTTCCCTCTGCCTACAGGGTGCTGCCTGGTGTGGGCCGGGGTGGGAAGGTACCGGCTACTCACTGGATGGTTATTGGTCACTCAAAGCCAGGTGGTGCCCTCTGCTGGATGCCAAGAAGCCCCCGTGCTTGCTGAAGCACTGACCAGAAGAAAGCAGGAGCTGGGGCAGAAGGTGGCTATGGATCCCCTGCTGGCGATCTCAGACTCTGTGGGAGGAGGCTCACCGGTCAGCTGAGGCCCAGTGCCCTCTCTTGGCAAACAGGATGATATGGGAGGTGGCTCAATTGCCAGCTGATGTCAAGCGCCCTCTGCTGGCCTTCGGGGGGGGGGTGGTGAAGAGTGAGCCTCACTGAGGAGGTGAGGCCAATCTCCTCTTACCCTCCGAGGCAGTGTCTGCAGGCCGTGACTCGTTCACTAGCATTTGCCAGAGGCCCTCTCTCAGCTGTACCATGGGATGAAACAAATTCAGGTTGCCTATTTGGCTATTGGCCTATGCCAGGAAGACTCCTGAGATCAAAGGGAGGACCAGGGTGCTCTGGGTACAGCTGCCTGAGGTCACTGCCATAAGAACCACAGGGTGACACCGCTGGACTGAGGAAGGGTCTCTATGACTCTAGCTCACTGGCTGATCCAGGCAGGACACTGCCAGACGAGGTCAAGCAAGGCCGGATTTGATAACACGGCAGTGAATCCACATTGTCTAGATGTTAACAATGCCTTGTCGAATATCAAGAGGGAAACCGTAAAAACAATCATAATCCATGAACATTCTGATGACAAATGCGTTCTTTGTGACTAGATTGAGTATTCCAGAAGTGTCTTTCTTTTTTAAAAATTTTTCAATGAATTCTTTAATTTTGTTCACTGATTTATTTATTTGTTTGTTCATTGTCATTTTCCCAGGGAGGAAGAGAGACAGAGAAAGTGAGGAAACAAGCCACTAGGTCTGAAGAATTTGAACTGCCCTCTGCCACGTGGGTGTCCAGCACCCTTAACCACCAGGCCACCCTGCCAGCGCCCCAAAATGCCTTTTCTTTGTTTCTGTGCATACCTTATGGTAGTAAAAGAATGTCATTGAGCATTTGGCACTGCAAATATCACATTCAAAGAAAGAAAGAAGATGAACAGTTTCTGAGACCAAGGGGACCAGCAGGTAGTGTAACAGATATGTTGCCGGACTCCCACTTAGTCAGGTGTGGTTTGAGTCCCAAATTGGGTGACTTACAACTCATGCCGGGCACATATTCATGAGTGCCCAGAATCCCAAATGGAGAAGAAAGGAAAGGAATGATGGTTTGCCTATGCTCTCCCAGGGGTTGGGAGGTGTTTCCCTGCTTCCTGTCTCCCTGTCTCTTTCTGCCTCTCCAGTTAGCACGTGTACTACCAAGAATAAAAAAAAAAAATCTCTGAATCAAACACAGTCTCTCCAAAAGAAACACACAAGGGAACCAGCAGTTAGTGTAATGGCTATGTCGCTGGACTCCCACGTAGTCAACCGTGGTTCGCGTCCCGGACCCGGTGGCTTAAAACTCACGCCGGGCACGTGTGCGTGCATGCCCAAGATCCCGAGAGGAGAATGGAAGAGAAGGGATTGTGGCATGACCATCCCCCCTAGGGGGTGATTTCTTGCTTTCTGTCTCTATGTCTTTCTCTGTCTGTCTGGCGAGCACATGTGCCCTATAATGAAAACCTCTCAAAAAAAAAAAGAAAAAAAAAAAAGAAAAACACAAGCAAAAATGGTGGATCTCATTTGGTAACCCACAAAGTTTGATTCTTGACCACCGAAGAGACACACTGGATCTCATTTGGTAACCCACAAAGTTTGATTTTTGATCCTGACCACCGAAGAGACACACCAAATATGTGTGCATGCATTCTCAGAATCAAGAAGTCTAACAGAATTCATGCAGATATACATTCACCAAACCTTGAATCAGTTGAGAGAAATCAGAAGAGGTATAAATACATGCAGAGAAATTCCTCGTCCAAGATGAGGACTCTCATTGTTGTTCAAAGACGATATTTCTAACCCAATCTACAGACTCGGCAACATCCCAATCAAGTTCCCAGCAAAGGTATCAACAAATTATATAGTGTAGAGGTATTTGCCTTAAGGTGTGTGTGTGCTTGCTGGAGGTAGCAAGGGAGAGGGCGAGAGAGAGAGGCAGATGAGAGGAAAAGTGAGAAAATACCCCCCAGGGGCAATGGCCACACTGAAATCCCTTCCCCTCTGTTCTCTTGCTGGTATCTTGGGCATGCACACACACATGCCCAGTATGATTTTTGAAGCCACTGAGTCTGGGACTCGAACCACTGCTTGCATGTGGGAGTGCAGCCACATAGCCACTGCTCCACCTGCTGGCCTCCAGGCAGCGCTGATTGTTTCTTAAAGTTCATTCATTTCTTTCATGAGACACAGAGACACAGAGAGACAGGCATCCGTGACAAGGTTCTCACGCCCTCTCCACCTCCAGCCTCAACCAGGCCCTTGTCCTGGGCACATGTGCCAGATGTGCTCAGGAAGTGAACTCAGAACCACTCCTTGTGGGTCAGACACACTGAAACCATTCTACTGACAGGTCCCCCTTGGTGCCCATTTTGTCCTACCTCCTAAACTTCAGTGCCCCACACCAGAACATGTTACATTACCCAAAGACCTCCCAGAGGAAGCTTTGAGTGTAGTGCCAGACTATACTGCCCCACAGCCTCTAGGAGGAGGACCTCCATCATCCTGCCAGATGACCCAAAGCAGCGGCCTGCATCAAGAAAGACTTTCAGGCAGAATGCCAGACTACCCGGAGGCCTCCGAAAGAAAGGCTTCTATACAGAGTCAAGAATGTACTTCCCAGAGTTTTTGAGGAGGAAAACTGTGCAGGGTGGGTGCCAGGCCACACTTCTCAGAGGTCCTGAGACCTAGGGAAGTATAGATTGTCTGGGTACAGGCACCCAAAGACCTAAGGAAGGGTCTCAGACTCTAGCTGAGAAGCTGATGCATTCAGGGCACTGATCACCTAGGATGAGCAAAGCTGGTGTGGATCACACAGGACTGGATGGACCCTACAGAGACTTTTTCCACTACTTGTCAGTTGCTTTTGAAATAGTGTCTTTGTAAAAGAAAATAAGTAATAAGATAAAGGTTCCAAAGACAGACTCACTCAATGTGCTAGTACGTTGCAGCAGTAACATCACTAAGCCTCTGATATCGTGAGGATAATCTATAAAAATGCAGAACATGAAAACAGTCTCTGATCAGAAGGATTCTTCCTAACACCTTCAAACATCAGAAGAGTTTTAAAAGTTGTTCAGACAATCATCTCAGCCATGCTTTGCAGAAAGCAATCAAACCAAAAACACACAGACATCACAATCTTCTGTGAATAGCTCTAGATGTGATCATCGTTGGAGAGGAGGGGAATTATTTTATTTTCACAGAATCACAAGGACTTCTTGGTAACTAAAACTCTGGAATTTTCCCAAACGAGCTTGAACTGTAAAGTATGTTCGTTATGTGGGAAGAAGGTGGTGTGGAAAAGGGAAGGTGCTTGATTCCCACATGATTGACAACAGAGC
>NW_006159921.1:8346-14171 GCF_000334495.1 Tupaia belangeri chinensis
GCAGGGGAGCCCCAAATCCCAAGAGGAGAATAAAAAATCCTGACTGTGGTGAGTCTGTACAACTGCTAAGGGAGGTGAGTGCCTCTAACCCTAACCCTAACCTTAACCTTAACCCCTAATGACTAACCCTAAAACTAACCGAATCTCTAACCCTAACCAAACCCTAACCATAACCCTAACCAAAGCCTAACCCTAACCCTAACACTATTTCTAACCCTAACCCTAACTCTAACCCTAATCTAACAAAACCCTTACCCTAACCCAAACCAAACCCTAACACAAACCATAACCCTATCTCTAACCCTAAGACAAACCTAACCCTAACCCTTACCAAACCCCAACCTGAACCCAAAAATAAACCTAACCCAAAACCCTAACCCTAACCAAACCCTAACCTAACCCTACCCTAACCCTAACCCTAACCCTAACCCTAACCCCTAACCCTTACCCTTAATACTAACCATAAGCCCTATTCCCAACCCTAACCCTAACACTAATCAAACCCTATACCCAAACCCAAACTCTAATTATAAACTTAAAACGAACACTAACCCCTAACCATAACACTAACCCCATGAATCCTAAATATAACCCTAACCCTAAACACTAATACTAACACTAACCCCTAACCCTAAACCCTAATCCTAACCTAACTTAACCTAAACCCTAAACCTAACAATAACCCTAGATCAAAACGCTAACCCTAATCCTAACCCTAAACAAACCCTAACCCTAATCTTAACCCTAACCCTAAACCCTAACCCAAAACCTTAATCTGATCCAAACCCTAACCATAACCGTAGATGCTAACTCTAACCCTAACACCCCAACCCTACCCTAACCTTAACCCTAACTAACCCTAAACTTAACCCTAACCCAAACCCATAACCCTAACCATAACCTAGCCCTAACCCTAATACTAAACTGTAACCTAACCCTAACCTAACCCTAACCTAACCCTAACCTAACCCTAACCCCCAACTTCAAACCCTAACCCTAACCCTATCCCTAACCCTAAGCCTAACCCTAACCCTTACCTAACCCTAACCAAACCTTAACCCTAACCCTGTCCCTAACCTTAAACCCTAACCTTAACCCTTACCCTAACCCTAACCCAAACCCTAGCCCTAAACCCTAACAGTTACCCTAACTATGCGTCAGTTGTGGGGTTGATAACCGGAACACACAATGAACTCAAGCAGCTGTCCTGAGCAAAGATGATCAACCCTATTAAAAGATGGGAGAATAATTTGAAAATACACTCTCTATGGATGACATATGAATAGCCCAAAGGCATACGCAAAAATGCTCAATATTTCTCATTATAAGGGAAATGCAGATCAAAACAATGAGATACCACCTAATCTCAGTCATTCTGACTAAGATTATATATATATACACACATATACACATACATACATATATATATAAATGATATGTGCTGGCGGGGGTGTGGTGAAAGGAGAAGTCTCTTACACTGCTGTTGGGAATGTAAATTGGTACAGCCTGGCTTCTATACAGAGTCAAGAATGGAGATTCCTCAAAAATCCACAAATAGAACTTCCATATGATTCAACAATTACACTCTTTTGTATCTACCCAAAGGACAGAAGAATTCTTAATTGGAAGAGTGCTTGCACATTGATATTTATTGTGGCACAATTGCTAAGTCGTGGAATCAACCTAAATGCCCACAACAAAACAAATGGGTTGAAAAATTGTGGCACATACACTTTATGGAATACTACTCAGACATAAAAAACAAGACCCTGGCTTTTGACAGAAAGTGGATGAATATGTAAGATTTACTGCTGAGTGAAGCAAGCCAGACTATGAAGGAGAGACATTGTGTGTCTCCACTTAATATATACCAAGTGTCTGCACTCTACGACTGAAACTGAATGACTAAAGGATATATAAACACAGTAAATTATTGTGAAAACTAGATGAAGGAATAGAGTCTGAAGGAATAGAGTCTGAAGTAAATTATTGTGAAAACCAGGTGAAGGAATAGAGTCTGAGGAAGGACATAAAAGAGAAAAATAGAGAGGCATAGCATTAATGAGATTTAAAAAAATGGGGTATTATCTGTTGAAGATAACTTTATAATATTATCAACTGGACTTAGGAGAACGTATTATCTGTTGGAATATTCACTTTGCAAGCTAAATAATGTGATTGAATGTATAAAAGAACTTGAAATAAAATAAAAGAAAAAAATAAAAGAAAAAAAGAGAATAATATAAAAGGCATTTAATAGACAAAGAAGAGTTCAAATATCTGTATTTGCAGATGACACGATGGTATACTTAGAAGACCCAAAGGTTTCCATGAAAAAACTTCTCCAAGTGATAAATGAATACAGTAAAGTGGCAGGGTACAAAATCAACATCCAAAAATCTATAGCATTTCTATATACAAACAATTTGACCAAGATAGATCTGAACAAAGAAGTCCCTTTTACTATAGTCACAAAATGTATAAGATACCTAGGGATAAACCTAACTAAGGAAGTCCAAGACCTTTACAAAGAAAACTATGAAAACCTTTAAAAGTTATTGAAAATAATACAAAAAAGTGGAAGGACATTCCATGTTCCTGGATTGGAATAATTAATATAATAAAAAGGCAATTATACCCAAATTAGTTTACATATTTAACTCAATTCCAATAGAAATACCAGACACGTTCTTCACAGATCTAGAAAAGACAATCATAATTTTCCTGTAATCATAAAAGACCTCGTATTGCCAAATAAATTCTGTACAAGTAGGGTGGTGTGGGTGGCATCTCAATCCTTGTTTCCCAAATATAATATAAAGCTGTGATAATCAAAACAGCATGGTATTGGCACAAAATCAGGCATATGGGCCAATGGGATGGAGAAGAGACTACAGAAATAAACCCCAAATCATACAGTCAACTGACTTTTGACAAAGGATAACAGTTGATCCAGCGGAAAAAGAAAAACATCTTTAGCAAACGGTCCCAGAAAAACTGGGTATCCACGTGCAGAGAGATGAAACTTGATCCCCATCTTTTACCATTATCAAAAATAAACTCAAAATGGATAAAGATCTAAACATAAGACCTCAAACTATAAAACTACTGGTAGAAAACAATGAGGAAACTCTAGGGGACATTGGGAGATACAAAGACTTCTTAAATCAGACCCCCCCAAAACAGGAAATGATCTCCAAAACAGACAAATAGGACTATATCAGAATAATAAGTTTCTGCACAGCAAAGGACACAGTAATTAGTGAGAATCAACAACCCATGGAAAGGGAGAATATTTTTGTAAACTATGCCTAAGATAAGGGACTGATAACCAGAATACACAAGGAACTAAAGAAGCTGATTGGAAAAAAGATGATCAACCGTAATAAAAGACGGGAGAAGGATTTGAAAAAAAACAAACAAACAAGCAAACAAAAACACTCTCTAAAGACGATATATGAATAGCCAAAAGGCATATGAAAAAATGCTCAACATCCCTCATCGTAAGGGAAATGCAGATCAAAACAACAATGAGATACCACCTAACCCCAGCCAGAATGTCTAAGATTAAAAAAACAAAAAATGATAAGTGTTGGCAGGGGTGTGATGAAAGGGGAACTCTCTTACACTGCTGGTGGGAATGTAAATTAGTCCAATCACTGTGGAGAACAATTTGGAGATTCCTCAAAAATCTACAAATAGAACTACCATATGATCGAGCAATCCCACTTTTGGTATCTACCCAAAGGACAGAAGAATTTTTCATTGGAAAAGTGCTTGCACATAGATGTTTATTGTGGCACTTTTCACGATTTCTAAGACATGGAACCAACCCAAATGCCTCCATACAGATGAATGGATTGAAAAACTGGCACATATATTCTATGGCATACTATTCAGCCACAAAAAAAGCAACAAAACCCTGGCTTTTGACAAAAAGTGGAAGAATATGAAAGATTTACTGCTGAGTGAAGCAAGCCAGGCTATGAAGGAGAGACACTGTATGTCCCCACTTAATATATACTGAGTGTCCAAACTCAATAACTGAAACTGATGGGCTAAAGGATGTACAAACACAAGAGATGGGTGTGAATGCCAGATGTGGTGTGTGTGGAGGAGTGGGGCCTGGAGAAAAACATTTGGAGGAGGGATAGGGAGACAGCATTGTTGAGACAGGGAGGTAGTATTGTTATATTTTGATCAACTGGACTGGGGAGAAATGTTCACATATTGAAATGTTCACCTTTTAAGCTAAATAATGTGATTGAATATATTTTTAAAATGTGAATAAAATTTTTAAAAAAGCCTATGAGAAAATTCTCAACATCCCTCATCATAAGGGAGATGTAGATTAAAACCACAATGAAATACCACCTAACCCCTGTCAGAATGGTGAATATTAGAAACATGAAAAATAATAAGTGTTGGTGGGATTTTGATGGAAGGAGAACTCTCATACGCTGTTGGTTGGAATGTAAATAGGTCCAGCCACTATGGAAAACAATATAAAGTTTCCTCAAAGACCTACAAATAGAACTACCATATGATCCAGCAATTCCACTTCTGGGTATCTACTCAAAGGGTAGGAGAATTCTCAGTAGGATGCTGGCACCAGGGGGAGAAGGACCATAATCTAAAGTAACCAGAGCTGCTGAGGAGACTATATATTGATGGTCTGAGCATTGAAACTACAGCTGGTAGTTTAAGAGAACATTCTGAGAAATGGGTACACTCAAAGACTGTGTTGTAATGAGAGATCTCCCCCCCAACAAAAAGTTTTATGGCCTTCGGTTTTGTGATTTACTACTATACTGAAGAGGTGGATCAACATGTCTCAGCCACACAATGTTGATGGGTGTACAGTGAGACCTAAGAGAGCCATTTTAAGAGAAGATTCTTTGAAGCCTGGTGCCCATCTAACAGTGAAGAAAATTTTGTTAATATTAAAGAAGCTGCAGAAGAATATAATTTGAGAGACTACTTTAAAAAGTTTGGTGAGAGACAGCTCCATGGCTCCTGCAATCTAGCCATTTTGGGAGAAAGGAAGATGCCCCACTGATAACTGGGCCTCCAGCATACAAAACTCGTGTGATTGAACTTCCAAGTTTGGAAAGAAACCGACCATCCACCAGATAACTAGAAATCACTGCAGGACCACAAGAAATATGGGGAAGCAGGAAAATACCTCTCCCATAAGGGAAACGGATAGCTCCTCTTCACACACAGTTCAATTGAAATCATAGAAATGTCTGATAAAAAATTCCGAACATTCATAATGGCAAAGCTAACAGAGATGGAAGAGGAGAGAGACAAGGAACTGCTGAAGAGGAAGGAGAAAGGAGTTGAAGAGTTTCAGGAGGTAAGGAAATTCATGTAAGATCTAAAAGAGGTATTTCACACTTTACAAAAGAATCAGATGGAACTGTTAGAGATGAAGGCTATAATACAAGAAGTCAAAATCTCCCTTAAAAGTACTAAAAGCAGACTAGATCATACAGAAAATAGAATCTCAAATATAGAAGAGAAAATTGCTGGCCTAGGAAAATCCACCATGAAGACTGAGAAAATTGCCCAAAACTTTGAGAATAATATGCGAGAAGTACTAGATACAATTAAATGTCCAAACATCCGGATAATAGGCATTCCAGAAGGTGAAGAGACTCATAAGGGCATTGATAATCTATTCCATGAAATCCTGCAAGAAAACTTTCCAAACCTGGAGAGACACTCAAAGATTCAGTCCCAAGAAATACAGAGGACCCCAAATAGAATCAACCCAAGAAGATCTTCTCCAAGACACATTATAGCCAGATTGACCAAAACCA
>NW_006159921.1:14500-14956 GCF_000334495.1 Tupaia belangeri chinensis
TGAAACAGCATTCTGTGACTTGACTAAGATATTGCTGCTTTTATTCTAAGCTTTGTTGTCCAGTATTAAGGATTTTTATCCTGTCTTGAGCTGTCAATAGATTCATGTACCTACTATTTGAACAAAAGACTAACCTTTCTAGGCTTTAAGTTTCAAGGAAATATCCTTACCAGTTCAAAACTGCCTTTCTTGAAACCACCAGCTGAACTTGCTATTGAAAGTAGTTAGATTACTTATGATATTGTGTGGTCAACAAAATGTTGGGGGAAAAGGAATTGAAGACAACTGTAGACAGCAGAGATAGTATAATAAGAGAGTGGAATAGGGCAGAGGGTCAGACATGGGGTAAAAAACATATATATATTAAAGTAGTAATGGAATTTTATGGATGACAACATGCATGATTAAGCCACTATGCAGTTTACTCTAGAGTATGTTGTGATGATGCTCAGGGAA
>NW_006159921.1:15075-41263 GCF_000334495.1 Tupaia belangeri chinensis
ATTTTATAGTATGTTCATTCTACTCACTGAGGTTTATGCCTAAAGTCAGACATGGGTTCTTGTGTATGAATATATCAGCTGTGCTTGCTATTGCAAATATTTAGACAAACTAAGTTCATTAGCAAATCAATTAAATGGGGGGAAAGTCATAGAAAGCAATCATGGATACCAGAGACAATGGGAGGAGGGTGGGACATGGCAGAGGGTTAGGGATAGGGAATCAAGGATGGCAAAAAAAAAAAAAAGCAAAATGTACAAGACTTAAGAAATGAAAAATTGTTTGTTGATAACATGTATGTTGATGTGCTTGATTGAGCCAACAGACAGTGTATTTTGGATGGAAAATTCATTTTCATTTTGTATACTGTAATGATGTATAGCATATTAATGTTAAAAAAAGAAAAATTAATTAATAAAAAAAATGAGAAAAAAAAAAGTTTGAAAAATTGAAATCATAGAAGTTACCCAAAATGGAGTATAAAGAAGAGTGTTTGCTTTTGTAATTTTTGGTGACTGTGAAACAGCTGATAAAATTATTGGTCAGGAGCCAGCAAGTGGTATAGTTATTACGGTGCTGAACTCCTACATGGCCATCCACAGTTCAAGTCCTGGAACCAGCAGCTTGAAAATCATGCTGGGCATGTGTTTATGTGTGCCCCAAATCTCAGGAGTGGAATGGAGGAGAAGGGATTGCAATGTGGTCATCCACCATAGGGGTTATTTCACTTTTTTTTCCACTGTCTCTCTCTCTCTCTCTCTCTGCGTGTGTGTGTGTGTGTGTGTGTGTGTGTGTGTGTGTGTTTCTTTTTGGTGGGCACATGCACTCTATAGCAAAAACCTTAAAAAAATGTTGCTCAGAAATAACACAATATTAATGGGCATAATTGTGAAGAGAAAAAGTCTCTTTCTGAGGTCAGCAGGTGGCATGGTGTTTAAGGCACTGTATTCTACATGGCTGGCTGTGCAGTTAGAGTCTCCAACAGCATGAAAATCACACAGGGCACACATGCATATGTGCTCAAGATTCCAAAGAGATTGGAGGAGAAGGGATTGTGGTATGGCCATTCTCTTGGGGAGGGTGAGGAGAAGGGATTGTGGTATGGCCATTCTTTTGGGGAGGGCATTTCTCATTTTCCTTCTCTTTCTCTGTCTCTTTGGCCAGCACATATACCCTATAGCAGAAACAAACAAACAAAAAAGTATCTTTCTAAACAAGAGACTCAGTCTGCTAAATCACAAGAGATTGTGAAAATGGATCTGACAACTTTATGTATTGTGAAAGAAACCTTGAAGGTGGTGGAGGTAATTTTGGTCTAGTCATGGTGGAAACTTTAGTGTAAGATGAGGCTATGATGGTGGAGGTGGTGGCAGCAGAGGTACTTATGGAGAAGATGATGAGGAACATAATGGATGTGGAGACAATGACAGTAATTATGACAGTGGTCCTGGTTACAGTAGTAGAGGGGGCTAGGTGGTGGTGGGCCAGGATACACAAAACAAGTTTCTGGATATGGTGACAATAGAGAATATGATGGTTACAATGAAGGAGGGAACTTTTATAGTGGTGAATTTGGTGGTAGTGGGAAAAATACAGTGATTTGGGAAATTGCAGTGGATGGCAGACATCAAATTATGTTCCCATGGGGCCAGTTCCATTGCCTGATGGACAAGATAGTCAGATCCCGCATGGCCAATGGTCTTACTCACATCTAAGGACTTGAGAAACATGCCAGGCATGTATACCTGCAAACCCACAATCCCAAAAGGAGGGAAAGATGAATTAGAAGAGATTGTAGTGTGACTATTACCCATGGTGGTTGCTGCTTTCTCCTCTCTCCTTCTGTTTCTCTCTGGCAAGTATATGTAAACTCTAAGCAAAAAAAAAATAATAATAATAATAATTATGAACCTGTGAAAGGAGACAGTTTTGGAGGAAGAAGCTCAGGCAGTCCTTAAGGTAGTGGTTATAAATCCAGTGGTGGAAGTGGTGGATATGGTATAGGGAGGTTCTAATAACAGCAGAAAAGGGCTACAGTTCTTAGGAGAGAGCAAGAAGTTGTTGGGAAAACTGCAGGTTACATTGAGACAACCATCCCGGAGGCACTCGAGAAACTGTAAAAATCTTCCAGGGAAGGAACAATGATCACAGTCACAAAAGTTACTATAGCTTAAATAGGAAACCCTTCATATTCAGGACTGTCATAGTAGTTTGCCAAAAAATGTAGCTATTGATTACTGCAATGTCATATCTATTAGAGTACATTCTCAGGTCTTTTATCTATTGTAGCTTTTTCTTTTTCTTTTTACTATATCAGATGTATTTCCCTATAAATAGTGGTAATGGTATCAGGAAAGAATTTTAAATAAAAAATAAAAACTAAATACCATTGAGAGTAGAGTCTTCCCAAAGAGGTCTAATTAAACAGAAATTCATTTTAAAATATTTAAGATTAAAAAAATGAAAATTATTATTGGAACATGAGAAATTGGCAAACATGACAACTTTCTCAATCAAAAACAAGATAAGCTAAAAATATACTATTAAAATATTGATTAAAAATAGAAGTACATAGAATTAAAAATTCTGTGGAAAATTAGAGAAGAAAAAGTAGGTTAAATAAGAAAGCTATTGCATCCACCTATAAACTTTGAGGAAATAGGAGATTTTCTGGAAATATACACATTAAAAAATGGACTCAAGTAAACTGTAAGTAGAGCAATCAGCATACAATAAAAAGGTTGGACTGCTACTTGAGATCCCCCACTGGGAAAGACCCCAGGGTCACGCAGGTTCCCAACTATTAAGTGATCTTTAACAAATTCCAATTTTATTTATAATGGTCATTTTCTAGAAAAAGAGGTGAGGCACATCCTTCAGTTTGTGTTATGGTGTCTTATCTAATGAAGAGAGTCAGTGTCACAGGCAGACACTGTGTTCCAGACCATTAAAGACACACTGCCTGCTCCACTCTCAACAAAGAAAAGTGATGGTAAGTTTACCTTAGGGTTGATGCTGAGCAAGGACCCCTAAGTGTATTTCCTAAGGTTCTTGAAACATAAGGTCTATTTACATTGTAATGGCCCACAGTAAGAAGTAAGTCTTCAGACTTTGGTTATGATAATGAAACACTGACCATGAATAAGGACCATTCGACCTCTAAAGCTCTCACTTAAAGGAAAGGTAAGGTTTTTATTTCAATATGGAAGATGTTTTGTAGGATGGAAACTGCTAGCTGTGAGCTCAAAGACCCCAGGCTGGATGGCTCCAGAAACCTGTAGAGAAATTTGACTATCTAAGGCCTCACCAATCAAGAATGTTCAGGAGATGATCATGCCCTCTTGAACCAATCACTGAACTGATCATGCACCTGGGACCTCTGCCCCCAATTTTGGCCTTAAACATGCACATGGGGAACATCTTGGGGAGATGGGTCTTTTCAGCATGAGTTGCCCACTCTCCTCGCTTTGTGCTTCCTTTCATCGCACCATGTGTCTATGGTTTGGTTTTATCGCTTGGGTTAGTGAACCTGATTTGAGTTCAGTAACATACAAATAATACATTTAAATGTAAATTATGTCGCCGGTTTTGGTCCACCTAGTTTTCAATTTCCAGTACGGTGTCAAATGCTTTGACATGGAGAAAAAAGGAAAAACACAAGAAGAACTCCACCTAGGGTGAGTAGTCAAGGAGCACTCCCCCCCCCCCAACTCTTCCCCCATTTTTTCTCCCAACTCCCCCCACCCCTTCCTCCCTGCCCCGCTAAGCTCCCCAAGGATAAACTGGTCTGAGAAAACCCAAGGCATGTCCCCCCTCTGTCCCCAGGGACATCCCTGGTCTGTGAAAACACTGGGCTTGCCCCCTTTTTCTCAGGAACACACCATCTGTGTAAACCTGGGGCCCGTACCCAGCACTCCTCACCTGAACAGAGCCTGCACTCCCCCAGCAAGCCTGACTCTTCATTCCACCAGGATCACCAGAGTGGAGCCCGCACTCCCCAGCACTCACCTGAGTGCAGCCCTCACTCCCCAGCCTAGCCCATACTCCTCCCTACACTCCGAGGTGGAGCTTGCACTATCACACACTCACCTGAGCTGAGACTGCCTTTATCTGAGCCTAACACTGGGGGGAGGGGAGGGGTCTGTCTCCATTGTTCTGCTGTTTGGGAACACCCAGCCAAGCTCTGGGGCTGTCACAGAGCAGACTGCAGCTCCTTCCAGTGGATGCCCCCAGGGCATCCCAAGCCAGGCATCAGAGGCACAGCTCAGAGGATGGTCCCTGATGCTCCCAACACAGCAGCAGAGATCTGGTGGGTGGGGCCTCCTCTGGGAAGGCTGCTCCCTGCTGTAGGGGTGGAGAGGGGGCAGCTGCTGCTGTTACTGAACTCAAATCAGGTTCGCTTGCCCAAGCGCTATAAAACCAAGCCATAGGCACATGGTGTGATGAAGGAAAGTACAGCTTTATTGCAAAGCGCAAAGCAAGGAGAGTGGGCAGCTCATGCTGAAAAGACCCGGGTCTCCCTGAGATGTTCCCCACATGCGTTTTTAAGGGCAAAATTAGGGGCAGAGGTCCCAGGCGCATGATCAGTTCAGTGATTGGTTCAAGAGGGCGTGATCAGCTCGTGGGCATTCTTGATTGGTGAGGCCTTAGATAATCAAATTCCTCTTCAGGTGTCTGGAACCATTCAGCCTGGTGAGCTCACAACCAGCAGTTTCCAGTCTACAAAACATCTTACACATTGAAATGAAAACCTTCTTTCCTTTAAGTGAGAGTTTTAGAGGTCAAATGGCCCTCACCCATGGTCCATACTGGTCATTATCATAACCAAAGTCTGAAGGCTTACTCTGTACTCTGGGCCATTACAATGCAAATGGACTTTATATTTCAGGAACCCTAGAAAATATATTAGGGATGCTTGCTCTGTTTCACTGCCAAACCACCACTCTGACTGGGCCCGGCCCTGCCCACACACCCTACACCAGTCTGGTAAATCTCTAAAGTTCATTCAATTCTGTTTTGGTTTGGTCTGGGGGTCTTTTGGGCTATAGGGCACATGTGCTCACAAAGAGGGAAAGTAAGAACTCACCCCCTGAGGGAATGGCCAGAGCCAGACAGAGAAACAAAAATAGGAAAAGGGAGAAATTAGCTCTGAGGACAATGACCACACCACAATCCCCTCTCCATTTCCATTCTCTGGATTTGGGGCACTGGCTGCACAGTGGCCTGATATGGTTTCCAAGCCACTGGGTCTGGGACTCAAACCCCACAGACGGCCATGTGAGATCCATCTGCTTTAATCACCATGCCACTGGCCAGTCCCAGTTTTGATTTAATAAAGCCATAAACTTGGAGATTCATACTGAAATAAAGCCCACCATTTTCTGCTTTGACTAAGTGGATACCAATAACAAGAAGCAAAGTATTATATATGGCTAAGAGACAAAAAGCAGTTGAGTTTCTATATATCAGCATTAAGAAAATACTTGATCTTTAAAATGAAACAAAAATCCATATATAATACCATCTCCAAAACTGAAGGTCTTATGCACAAATCTAACAAAAGTTAGGGAGTATGCATCTATCAAACTTTTTTTTTTTGGAGAGGTTTTTGCTATAGGGCGCATGCACTCGCCAAACAGACAGAGAGAGACATAGAGACAGAAAGCGAGAAATCACCCCTCAGAGGGGATGGTCACGCCGCAATCCCTTCTCCTCCATTCTCCTCTCGGGATCTTGGGCACACACACACTTGCCTGGAATATGCCTCTTCTTCTGTAGCTTCTTGGCCATGTTCTATCACCTACCTTTGTGGTCCTGTTGGCTAGTGTCCCACAGAGCCCAATCCTGTTGCCAGGCAAGGGTGCAGAGGCCCCAGCACCAGAGCTTGCTGAGCGGAGCGGCCCTGACCATGCAGCTCCTGGCTCTGGGGCTGGCCCACGTCCTGCAGCGCTGACAGGCCGTCATGGCTGTGGTGGGCAGCACAGTGACTCCGCTTTTGCAGATAGATTTAACTGCACCACTCCCCAAGCAGGCCTCCTCCTCAGTCACCCCACCAGATCTTCATTTCAAGATTACCGGGGTGAGTCCCTGGTTGTTAGCACAAAATCTTCAACCCTTTCTCTCTGCAGCCCAGGATTACTTACTGAGGTTTGGAGGGGCTGATTTTGTTTAAAATGTCCTTACTCCAGGTATATTTATATTGTCACAGTGCAGAAAGATCACCCACATTTTTCCTTCCATATGCTTCAGAAAACTTGGATGAGCAGAGTAAGAAAGCTGCCCAGCAGGTCCTTGAGAAGTGAGCCTATCTCTGTGCCTGCCCTCTGGACAGGACGACCTGAGCAGGGGACAGTGCTCTCTTCTGCCACCTGCCCCAGGCATTGGATAACTGACTCTTTTCAGAAGATGGAGAACTCGGGGTTCCTGCAAATCCCCAGTTCACACCCGGAGGGCTTTCTCCTGGCATGAGGGAACACCTAAGTGTAGACCTGCAGGCTCTGCTGTCTGAGTGCTCACAGCTGCTGAACGGAGAAGACATGGAGCTGCTGACTGACAGGTGAGGAGGCATCACAGTGAGCAGCTCGTGCTGGCGCCTCCATAGTGTGTGATTGCAGGGAGAGCCACTTCTACCAGACCATATGTTCCCTAAGAAACAGCTTGAAGAGCTGTGTTCATGTCCATCACTTAAATGAGAAGCAAAACACATGTAATCCCTGTACCAGGATCCATTGAATGAGAAAGAATACAAATGCATTGTTTCTTTAGAATACTATTGCTCATCACTCTCTCATTGAACAAAGATTCTAGATCGAGTATCTGGGTTGCTTGAGTAACTTGGATTCTATATCAACCTATAAATGATCCTGAGGTGTTTTCATAGACAGATGAAGAGGAAGAAGAGAGGACCCAGAGGGATTGGTGAGCCCCCACAAGAGAACTGCACCTTGGATCTGGAAGGAGCCAAAAGGTCCCAGTGACACCCAGACCCTCTGTCTCCAGTTGTTGGCCAGGTGTCCAGGCTTAGAACTCCCCCATTTTAGGGCTGAGAAAAACTCATCCCAGAACAGCTAAAGGATTTGCCTAAAGTCACACAACTAGTGTCTCCCACGGACTAGAACCCAAGGCCCTGCATCCCAGCCTGCCATTGTCTACGCCACACACATCCTGAACCTTGAGATCTTAGCATAGGAAGGTTAGATGGGTAACCAAAGCAGAGTAGGTAGTGTGACGATACCACACAGCTCTCTGCTTACTGGAGTGAAAGGAGGCTTGGCTTGGCAAAAGTGTCATCTCACCTGTTACAGGCTTCAGTGCTGGAGAAGGGAGCAGGGCAAAGAAAGGTGGAGGCTGATTTTATGGGTCGAAATCCAGGTGGTGCCAGTCCCAGCTCTGCCTGTCTCGATCCAATGCTGACTCCAGCATGTTAGCAAACAGTACATTTTCCTTCCACTCCTAAATCAGGAGCAAATCAGTCAGATGGTCCTCATGAACACCACCCCTGCAACCCTGTTCTCACTGGACCTCATTCAGCCCTTGATGGGGCTGAGGAGTCTGAGATCCTGGTGGTCACTTATGAGCCAGGCCTGGTGGGATTTCTTCTGGGTTTTCTTCTCTTCTTTAGAGTCCTGAGGTGCAACCACGCAGAGAGGTAGTTCTGTGAATGTGAAAATCTCCCTCTAGACTCCTATAGATGAGAGGACAGATACCTGGTTGAAAAGGCTGGTGGCAGTTCTGGATAGGATTCTTGTATGTGAACCCTATCTCGTATGTCCCAGAAGCAGCTGGGACCTGAGAGTGTGCCTCAGGGCTCCCTGCAATGTGCCACCCACCACGAGGGTCACAAGAAATTCCCTGCAGCCAGTATGTGCTAGAACCCTAATGCAGAGTTTCCTTCTGGTGGCAGCTATCTCTCATAAGTCGCAGCAACGAAGTGACCCTGGAAGAAAGGCCCTGACATTGCCATCAGCTGCTGATGCCCAGGCATGCTTTGGAAACACTGGTTCATACTTAGGAACAGAGCACTTCGCCAGCACCAACCTCTGGTCTGGCTTTCCTCTGCACGCCTGAGATCCTTTGCGGAACTTGTGTGACCAGACAGAAGAGAGTCCACACTTGGATTGGCCAACTACTGTTATTCTGTCTGGGCCTCTCACTCACCTTGGCCATCTCTCCATACAACTCCTTCTTGGCAAGCACTGTGGAATTCAGGGTCTGACCTGTAGTTGTAGACAGCCTTGCCGGCAGGGACTGGAATTCTTTGTGATGGACTTTGAAGGCTTCTTGCTGATGTGGGCTTCTGTGATGTTTTTCTGAAAAAAGAGACCTCATTCACTGCCCAAGCCAGGTCCCCCTCACTACCTGTCAACTCTTATGTGGGGAGGTTGTCTTTGGGCCATAGTTGTGGAACACTATGTTGATTCTTGAGTATTTAAAATGATTGATTCTTGAATAGGTGAAATTTTGTCCCAAAGAGTTAAACTTGGTTGATGCTGTTGTTTTATCACAAAACCATGACAAAAGGCCACCTAGTCCAACCTTTTACCATCCAAAATGGAATTTCAAGAACCAGAAACAAGATGATCTGAAGACACTGTACCTGGAACACACCCACCTGACCGCTGCTCTTCTATCAAGCTGAGAATAAAGAGAGTTTATGACTCAGAGGGTTAGAAGTAAAAGAGGCTTTCCTGGCATGGACAGAGGGTATTATGGCCTAAAACAGCAAGAACTGCATCCTTACCAAGGTTAACTTTGACAGCTCTGTGCAGGGGGAGCATGACCCTTTCTCTCCAACAGGCCGCCTGTGAAAATGGGAGCTACTCCACAAGCAGAGAGGATGCCGAAGTGAGAAAGAAGACTGCCAGCTTCCTTTCTGAATGGAAAGAGCACTGAGGGAGGAGATACAACAGAGAACAAAAGGCTGCAGGGGAAGGTGCCCGGGCCCCAAATAAAGAAAACAAGGAGGACTTGCCACTCTGAGATGTTAGGGTCTGTGGTACACTTATCTTTTATTTGCCTCTTCATTTTTAACAAAAAACAAAAAAGACCCATAATATTCTGCTTTAAAATTATTTTTTTAAAAAACTTTTAATCTTTATTATTTTTTGTTATAGGGTGTGTACGCTTGCCAGAGGCAAAGACAGAGAGGGAAAGTGAGAAATCACCCCCAAGGACGGAATGGTTATGTTGCCATTCCTTCTCTTCCAGTCTCTTCTCGGGGTTTTAGGCACACACACAGGACCAGCATGATTTTCAAGCCATTGGGTTGAGAACTTGAACTGAACAACTGTTTATGTGGGATCCTTCCCCTCCCACCCCATCTCTCGAGCAAGTGCACACATCCTAAAGCAAAAACAAAAACAAAAAAGAAAAAGTTGTATACCTAATATTTCTATATTATTTTAAATGTATACATCTAAAAAGTATTACTGAAGATGAAAGAGGCCTAACACTAATAAAGTGATTAAATCAATAAGATACAACTTTAAAATTTGTGTATATAGAAACTTAGCCTTAACATATATAAAGCAAAAAAAGACATGTGAGAAGGAAAAGAAAAATGAAAAACTCCTAATCATATTTAGAGTTTTATTTTTATTTTTTGTTTTGTATTTTACTTTTTTAAGAATTCCTAAAATTTTATTTATCATTATTATATTTTTCATATACAATCCAGTTGATGATACTTTTTTATTTCTTTTTATTTCTACTTCTTTTATACATTCAATCATGTTACTTAGCTTACAAAGGATTGAAAAACTGTGGCACATATACTCTATGGAATACTACTCAGCCATTAAAAAACAACAAGCCCCTGGCTTTTGACAGAAAGTGGATGAATATGGAAGATTTACTGCAAAGTGAAGCAAACCAAGCGATGAAGGAGAGACATTGTATGTTCCCACTTAATATATAACGAGTGTCTGCACTCTATGGCTGAAACTGCTTAAAGGTTATAGAAACTAAATAAATGGTTGTGAATACCAGATAGAGTGTGGAAAGAGGGCAGGTGAAGGAGTAGAGTATAAGGAAGGACATTAAGGAGAAAAATAACTTTCTAGAGTTTTGTTTTTAGGCAGATTTTTGTTTTAGGGCACATGCATGTGCCAGAGAGACAGAGAAACAGAAAGCAAGAAGTCACCCACCCAGGGGGAATGGCCATGCTGTAATCCCTGCTCCTCAATTATCCTCTTAGGATTTTGGGCATACACACACACACACACACACACACACATACACATGCCCAGCGTGAGTTTCAAACCACTGGGCCTGGGACTCAAACTGTGGTTGACTATGTGGAAGTCCAGCAACATAACCATTACGTCATCTGATGGTCCCCATATTTGCAGATTTTAACAGACTTGCCCTAGAAACAACATAATGGTCTAAGAGAATATCAAATTAGTGAACTGGAAGGTAGGTCACAACTTGACACAAAATACCCACAGGGAGGAACTAAGAAGAAACTCCCAGCTTTGGTGGTGCAGGCAGCAGGGGTGAGCCTGCACAACGTCCAGACCATGACGAAGGCATGGGGCTTCCATGCAGGGCTCCTTACTGCAGCCACTCTGTGATCCAGGGAGCTCCAGGGCTCGGGGGAGAAGCACAGCAGGATGGCCCTGTGGCCCCTCCATTTCTCCCCAGACTCCAGAAATAAAGAGGAAAAATGTGAAGGAAGATTATTTATGTTTTGGTATCTACATAATAAGCTTCTTTCAGAAAGAGGGAGTACAGAAAGAAGAAAGAAAAGTCAATTGAAAAAACAAAAAACCCCTACCTAGACATCTAAGGATTAACACCAGGAATTAACAGAAAGTCTAAGAGAGTCTAGAGAGAAACAATTTCGCTAAATGAAAAGAAGAATCAGATTGACATCAGACTCATTCGCAGTCCTTGCTTCTAGGAGCAGTGGAGTTCTGGGTGGGGATGTGATTGGAGTCTACCACCCTAAGAACAACTCACCACTATTTAAGTGCAAGGGCAGAATAAGGACTTAAGGCCTGCAAGTACCTTGAACATTCATTACCTATAAGAACTGTATGAAAAAGAAAAGAAAGAAAGAAAGAAAGGAGAAAAGAAAAGAAAAGAAAAGAAAAGAAAAGAAAAGAAAAGAAAAGAAAAGGATAAAGTAGACATGAGCCCAAGAAATAGTAGCAAACAGAAATGAGTAGAATTTGAGTAGGTCTTATACCTCAGTAGTTAGGAGAGCTGGATCCCACACAGCTGACCACAGTTTGAATCCTGGCACTGGACATATGTGCACGCCCAAAATCCTGACAGGATGTAGACAGGAATGAATTGCACATGGCCTCACACCATTGGGGGTGGGGGGATTTCTTTCTCTCTGCCAATTGCATATTCCCTCTGGCAATTAAAAACAGTAACAAATAGACATGAAGGCAGGACTTCTAGTATGCTATAGCAAGGAGTTTAGAAGCTCTTCGAATTCAGTGATAAATCTGGACAGTATTCAGAAATAACCCACTGGAACCTGACCAAAGGCATATAGCAAATGGAGAAGGGTTGATTCTTAGAAAACATACTGAATCAGTGCCAGAAGGCACTGGACTCTCACATGGCTGACTATGGTTTGAGTCCTGGATCTGGTGGCTTGCTTTCTCACTTTCCCTCTCTCTGTTTATTTCTGGTGAGTGCATGTGCCCTGTAAATTAAAAATAATAATGATGATGATAAATAAAATTAGATAGATAATTCTTTTTTTAAGAAAAAAAGAAAGAAATACTGAATCTCAGGTGATAAGTGCGGGTGTCTCGTTCCTGCTACCCCGCTTGCTCAGAGTAGCAGTTCTGCCAAGAAGCAAGTCATGATAGCAGCCCCACTCTGATCTTTATTGAGAGGAAGCCTGGAAAACTCCACATATGTGGGTTTCCTGAGGGACTGTGATCTCAGACAATGGCAGGAAAGGCTGTGGCTCTGGGAGTCTGAGTTAGCAGCCCCATATGGGCAAGCAGCAGCCTAGCAGATGAGCCAGAAGTGGGCAGGGACATGCAGGAAGTGGGATGCCTCCGAGGCCTGGAACCTTCTTGAAGTCCTTGCTGGGTGAGAGGGTCCCTGCATGTGCAGCAGAGATGAGGGTGGGCACAGGAGGCAGAACCAGGGAACAGAGTGTCCCCACCACCATGGATACACTGGTGAGGAGTGGAAGCCTGACTGGGTCAGGATTTTTGCACATCTGAACTTCACAAATTTCCAGACAACAGAAGGGCAGGGAACAATTCCTAATCGAGTATATGGGGCTAGTGTTACCCTGGTACCAAAAAATGAGACAAAGATATCACAAGAAACTTACAAATCATTAACAAACCAAATTCAGCCACATTTAAGAAGGCCCATACATGACAGCCAAGTATCATGAATCACAGAATGCAAGGTTGTTTAGTACCTGCGCATCAAACCATCACCTCAATATGCAGAAAACAGTATCACTGAAATGCAACATCTCTTCATAATAAAAACTCAAGCAGCTAAGACTACCAATAACCTTCCTCCATCTGATAAAGGCATCACCCAAAAGCCTGTAGCTAACATCCAAGTTAACAGTAAGAGACTGGATGCAAGATCAGAAACAAGGCAAGCAAATATGTCCTCATGACTCCTGTTTGAAGTTGTACAATTTTGTTATCACCAGAGGGTGTGTGCACTTACCAGAGATAAAGTTGGAACAAGAAAACACCGCTTAGTGGGTATGGTCACGTGATAACCCTTTCTCTGATTTCTCCACCGTGTTGGGATTTGGGGTCATGTACCTGGTGGGTTTGTTTTGTTTTGTTTTGTTTTGTTTTTTCTCTAAAAAAAATCTTAGTATAGGGCATGTACTCTCATGAGATATAGAGAGAGACAGAGAGACAGAAAGTGAGAAGTCATCCCCAGGGCAGATGGTCATACCACAATCCCTTCTCCTCCATTCTCCTCTTGGGATTTGGGGCATGCATGCATATGCACCCCTACATGAGTTTACACCACTGGGTCCAGGACTCGAACCATGGTAGACTATGTGGGAGTCCAGCAAAGTAACCATTATATCATCTGCTAGTCTCCTAATGCCTGGTGCTTTTTTCAAGCCACTGGGGCTGGGATTGAAACCACAATCAGCCATGTGGGACCTGACTCCTTTAACCACTAGGCCATAGTGCTGACCCTCAACAACATACTTTATATTGGAGGGGAAGGCAATTGGAAAGGGAAGGAAGGAAAGGCAGTGCCATGGACTTAGCGTGCTCCCCACCAGTTCATACAGTGAAGCCCTAGCTTTCTGGGTGACTGCATTTGGAGTAAGGAAGGAATTAAATTCAATAATTCAATGAGGTCATAAAGGTAAGGACCTAGTCTAATAGTATTAGTCCTATTAGAGACACCAGACAGATCTCTCCACACTCAGAGTGAAGAGATCATGTGGACATGGTAAGATGGCAGCTGCTTATAAGCAAAAAAAGAAGTCTCACAATAAATCCAACCTGCCAGCACCTTGATCTTGGACTGCTAGCACCAGAGCTGTGAGAAAATAAACTTCTGTTGTTTAAGTCACTCAGCCTGTGGTGCTATTTAATGGCAGCCCCAGCAAACTCATAAAGGAAGGGAAGAAAATAAGGGTATGCAGATTGGAAAGGGAAAAATAAAATCACCTTTATTTATAGATGACATGATCTAATTTCAAAAGGTTGCAGGATGGGACCAGCAGATGGCGTAACGGCTATGTCGCTGGACTCCCATGCAGTCGACCATGAGTCAAGTCCTGGACCCAGTGGCTTAAAATCGCACCGGACACATGTGCATGCATTCCCAAGATCCTGAGAGGCCATCCCCAGAGGGGTGATTTCTCACTTTCCGTCTCTCTGTCTGTCTCTCTCTCTCCAGCGAGCACACATGCCCTATAGCAAAAATCTCTCTTAAAAAATTGCTAGGGAAAATTAAAGAGGACCTAAGTAACAGGGCATACATTCCATGTTCATGAATTAGTAACCCCCAAATTGTTAAGGTTGATTTATGGATTCAGTAAGATAATTATAAAATTCCTATTTTTTAATTTAATTTTTTTAAAAAATTGGCAAGCTGATCTTAAAATTTATAAAATTTATATGGGTGGGTGCCTTGAAGAACAACCATATTCTATAACATGTTATTGACTATGTTTTTAAACTGTAAAAACTCCATATCCTTACCTGTGTATAATTTCTATATAAGAGTTGAGCTGAATTGAGCTTGTTAACAAAATGTTATATTTTATATACATTTAATTAAAATTCATTCTTATAAAAGGTTTATATGGAAATGCAAAGGTCCTGAAATGAAACAGTTTTGACAAAGAACTGAGTTTGGGCTGACTCCTTGGCCTGGTAGATGAGCAATTGGACCCCTCATGGCCCACTGCGCGGTTGTATTCCTGGACCTGGCAGTTTGGGAAACATGCTGAGTACACATGTAAGTGTGCCCAAAATCCTAAAAAGAGGGTGAAATGGAAGAGAAGGAAGTGCAGCATGACCATTCCCCATGGAGGGCTCTGTGTGTCTCTCTCTGGTAAGTGTACTTACCCTCTGATAAAATTTTCTTAAAAAAAATAGCTACAGTAATCAAGGCAAATAAGTTAATAAAATGTAGTTGAGATCCTAGAAAGACTTACATTTATGGGCCACTGCTTTTTTACAAAGTGTTTTTTTCTTTCTTGAGAGAGGAATAAAGACAATGCCTTTCCAGGGATCCCATGGCATGACTCTCTCTCCAGCTAGCTGGGATACAGGGCTGTGTTCATGTACTTCCAGCATTTACAGTCAGCTTGGGACTAGCCCCAACCTCCAGGTGGCTTCCAGCACTGCAGAGGGCTGAGCCGTGCACATCCTTCCACTACAACTGCATTGTGGTTGATCGATTGATGACCAAGATGCCAAGTCAATTTCATGGGGGATGGCTAGTTTTTACAAGAAATGAGCTAGGGTAATTAGATATACATATGCAAAAAGATTAACTTACACTGTACTTCACACACAAAATAATTCACAGACCTACATGTAATACGTAAAACTATAAATAGAGGAGAAAATCCTTGTGACCTTGAATTATGAAGAGTCCTTCTGGGAACAGTAGATAGCATAGTGGTTAAGGAACTTGATTCCCACCTGGGCAATTGTGGTTCCAGCACTGGCCCTGGCAGCTTGAAAATCACACCAGGCATGTATACATGTGTGCCCAAAATCCCAAGAGGAGAATGAAAGAGAAAGGACTGCAGAGTAGCTATTCCCCCAAGGAAGGATTTCTCTCTCTCTCTCTCTCTCTCAGGCAACTGCATACACCTTATGGCAAATACCTTGAGAAGTAAAAAGAAAGGTCCTTTCCATGACACCAAAGCATGGTCAATAAAAGAAAAAGATTAATTTCAATTCATCAAAATTAATAATTTTAATATTTAAAATGTTTTTTCACACCATTAAGAAAATTAAAAAGATGATGCAGATATGGAGAAAATATCTGCAAATTGTATTTCTGATTAAGTGCTTGTATCCAGAATATATACAACTCAACAATAAGATGATAACCTGATTTTAAAATAGATAAATGATACAAAGCAAGAAGGGGAAGAAATAAAATACCTAAAAAAAATAATAAATGTAATGTAAAAAATCAGGACCAAAATAATATATAATTTTTTTAATTTATAAAATTGGAATAGGAAAGTAGAATAGTGTATGGGGTTAGTGTAAGAATTAAACATTTATTAAATACTTCATATACTCTATGGAAAACTATTCAGCCATAAAAAAAAAAACCCTAACTTTTGACAGAAAGTGGAAGAATATGGAAGATTTACTCCTGCTGAATGAAGCAAGCCAGGATATGAAGGAGAGACATTGTATGTCCCCACTTAATATATACCAAGTGTCTGCACTCTATGATTGAAACAGATTGACTAAAGGATACAGAAACACAGTAAATGGATGTAAATACCAGATATAGTGTGTGTGAAAGAGTAGGGTCTGAGGAAGGACATTTAGAAGAAAAATAGAGAGGCAAAGCATTAATGGGACAAAGAAATGTGGTATTATCTGTTGAAGATTTTTATAGTTTTATCAACTGAATTAGGGAGAAATGTTCACCTGTTGAAATATTAACTTTGTAAGCTAAATAACGGGATAGAATGTATAAAAGAAAATGAAATTTTAAAAATGTAAAAAAATAAATAAATAAAAAGCAAAATAAAAAGATACAAATAGATATCACTCCAAAGAAGATACAAGAATTGCTAATAACCACACTCAAAGATCTACAGCTACTCCTCACTTAATGACTTGTCTGTTTAAAAACCACTTGGACTTACCACCAGGTCTCCAGTATGGGAATCCCCTTTCCCAGTCTTCATCTCATTCCTGCAGCCATCACATCTCCTACATAACATGTTACAAACATGCAAGACTACAGATGTCATTTATAAATTTGTACTGTATTGTGCACCCACAGAAGAACTTAGAATAAATAAAAATGATGATGCCATTATTATTGTGCTGTGGTGTGTCACTTTCTGGTGCTTATCTAGTAGATGATTTCCATGTTTAGAATTGCATTATTCTAGTGTGGCGGTGCATGATATCTATTAACAAATATATACCCTATGATGCCACAACATACCACAAGATATCTGCCTTTAAGCTCTTTGCTTATCGATCACTTTGCTCAACATCCTAATCACAAGGATGGAACTGGGTTAAGTGAGGAATGCAATCCCACACTTGCACGTGTGAGTTTGAGCCACAGTGAGGAACTTCACACACACAGAATGGCTGTGATCTAGGAGACAGACAATGAGTGTGCAGGTGTGAAGAAAATAGAACCCTCACCATAGCTTAGTGAAGATGCAAAAATGTGCAGTTACATTGTTGAAACCACCTGGTGATTTTATAAGATGATAAACATAAATTTACTTTTATGATCCATCTATTTCACTCTTAGGTTTCTACCCAAGAGAAATGAAAACATATCTGTCACACAATGATTTGTATGCACATATATTCATAGCAGCAATATTTATAATAGCCCCAACCAGAAACAAAATAAATTCCACTAAGTGGTGAATGGATAAATAAAATGTAAGTAATGGAACACCGTTCAGCAATAAAGCAAGAACAAACTGCTAATACATTTAGGAAACTGGAACAACCTCAAGAACATTATACTTCTTTCAAGTCAGACACAAAAGATGGTGTATTGTGTGATTCCATTTATTTGAGAGATCCAGAAAAGACAAACCTACAGAGACAAGAAGCAGATCAGACAAGTGCGGGGAGCAGGCACTGACTGCAGGTGAGCACAGAAATACCTTCTCTGGGAATGGAAATGTTCCAAAACTAAATTATGATGATGATGTTACACTTCATAAATGTACTAAAGATCATTGATTTATATAACACAATGAGTAAATTGTTTGGTATGTAAATTTAATCTTTTTAAAATTCTTTTTAGAGAAAGAGAGAGATTTTTGGTATAGGGCATGTGCTCACTGGAGAGAGACAGAGACAGAAAGCAAGAAATCACCCCTAGGGGGATTGCCATGCCATATTCCCTTCCTTCATTCTCCTCTTGGGATTTTGGACATGCACGCACACATGCCCAGAGTGAGTTTAAAGGCACGAGGTCCAGGACTTGAACCATGGTTGACTACGTGGGAGTCCAGCAACACAACCATTACACCATCCACTGGTCCCTGTAAATTTAATCTTAATAAAGTTGCAAATAAATGATAATGATGGCTATATATTTAATTTTTTATTTTAGTATGAATAAGAAATTTAAAGTCATTTAAAGTAGCAATTCCTAAGATAAAAGAAGCATTTTTTAAAAATATGGAACAATATTTCCAAATGATTTCAACAAATTTATAGGGGAAAAGGCAATGTTAATAAGTTGAATACTAACATATTACAAAATTCTGTATATCTTCACATTGCAAAATTTCAAGACCTTTGTTAAATGGCCTTAATAAAATTATATTAATACAAAAATGTACATATTCTTGTGTATATGTAAGTGCTTTGAGAAGGTTGGTAAGTGTCGGAGACAGAAACCAGCCCAGGTCTGAGAGATAAGCCAGAAGGGAAGAATGCAGAAGGGAGTTGAAAGCAATGCCATTCTCAGATGGAAACCCACAGGGACTGCATGGTCAACTGGCATGGGATGTGTCTCAAGATGTTGGGTGACATTCCACCAGCCAAGATGTTGTCTAAGTACAAAGAATAGCTATCAATCTTGTACCAGAAACATAGCCTACAAAGAATGTCAGGGATATTGTACACTGTTTTCTGTAGCTAAACTCGCTCACTGCTTATCTGATTTAATTCAGAATAAATGGGCTCTGCTCCAGTGCAGTTTTGCTTCTTCTCCTAGAGAGTTTAGCCCCTGCTTTATTTAACCTTTTCATCTCTTGTCTCAATCCTTTTAAAAACCTAACCTTCAAGCTCTGGGTTTCTCACAGGTAAGAAAAACTGTTAATACTCTCAGCATTATCTGACATTCTAATAGGCACATACTAGGTCTTGTTTGTAATTTATAAGAAATTAGGGCAAATAATTCCAATATAAAGTGTGTGTGTATATACGTATGTATATATATACTCTTTTTAAGTTTTTTTTTTTCATAGAGTGTGTGCACTATCCAAAGAGAAAGAGAAAGACATTGAGATAGAAAGTGATAAATCACCCCCTGGAGGGATGGCCACACCACAATCTCTTCCCCATTTTTCTCCCAGGATTTTGGGCATGCACATACATACACCTGCAGCATGATTTCCAAGCCTGTGGGTCTGGGACTTGAATCATGGTCAGTCATGTGGGATTCTAGCACTTTAATCATTATGTCACCTACTGGCCCCTATATATGCTTTTACATGTAGTATTGACAGAATATGGCAGAGATGTATCCAGAGGGTATTTGTACTCACAGTCTTAAATATATATATTAAACAAGATAGAATAAAAAGAAATTATAACAAGAAGCTTGAAAATAGAGAAAAGTACAAATTTTAAAATGTAGAATAAAAGCTGCATTAATGAATTAGAAGAAAAGAGAAAAATCAGAATGAATAAACAAATCCAAGAACAATTCTTTGGAAGAAACTAAAATCCTGAACACTGAAGGAAAGAACAATCTCATCCTTGGTTTTCATAAAGAAGGCACATACGTAGACCAGTGGGTGATGTGGAGGTGGAGGTTAAGGCAGCTGAATCCCACATGGCTGACTCTAGGGTTCAGTCCTGGATGTGGCAACCTGAAAGACTTTTGTGGGACACAATTATGGTTTATTACCTATTGATGATGACATGTAGTATTCTCAACTGAGCTGGACTGAGGTGCATATCATGCTGGATAAAAGTCTCTCTACAGTCTAAATCATGTATAGTGATTGAATGAATTTATTATTATAACTAATAATAATAATTGAAAAAAAAGAAAGAAAATCATGCCATATGTGTGTGTGTGCGTGTGTGTATGCCCAAAACCCCAGAAGGGGAAAGAATTTTGCCATGACCTCCCCTGGAGGGTGGCTTCTCACGTTCCCTAGGAGTTGGGTTTTCAATGGATACTAAGGGGTAGGAGAGGCTTCACACGCACAATGGGCAAACAGGTTCCAGTCACTCCTTGGACATGTGTAGGTCTTTGGGTTGGGGTGGGCACGAGGGAGGCTCTTGTTCAGGCTGCTGGGCCTCCCATTACCTCACCGGTTGCTCAGCCTCCCGTCCTCACCCTGTCTCCTCGTGCCTTCACGTGCAGATCCGTGTCTTTCCTGTGTAGCTTAGACAGCTGACAGCACTCCCCCCCTTAACAGCTTCAGCGAGATGTCACACACAGACGTGCTCACACTCGAGAGGAACTTGGGGCTGTGGTACAGGGACACCCACAGACATCCTCCATCCCTCTCAGGAAGGCCAGGTGAGCCAGTTTGGAGACACCCACGGACACCCTCCATCCCTCTCAGGAGGGCTGAGTAAACCAGGGCTGGAGGCGATGCTCCTGGCATGGCTGAGCCCTGCCTCCTGCACTTCCTGCCGTCCGGCCAGCACCCCTCTCCAGACAGACAGAGAGAGACATAGAGACAGAAAGTGAGAAATCACCCCCCAGAGGGGATGGTCATACCGCAATCCCTTCTCCTCCATTCTCCTCTCGGGATCTTGGGCACGCACGCACATGCGCCTGGCGTGAGTTTTAAGCCACTGGATCCGGGACACAAACCAGGGTCGACTACGTGGGAGTCCAGCGACATACCCATTACGCTAACCGCTGGTTTCCAGTATAATGTTAATTGTAAGTTTTCACATGTGGCTTTTATTGTGTTCAGAAATGACCCTTCTATGCCAATTTTCCTAAGAATCTTAATCATGAAGGGATGTTTTGTCAAATGCTTTTTCTGTATCAATTAAAATAATTACATGCTTTTTATCTTTCCTCCTGTTAATATGGTGAATTATGTTTATGATCTTCAATATGTTCATCCACCCTTGTATCCCTGCAATAAAGCCTACCTGGTCATGATGAATAGTCTTTTTTTTTTACCATTTCTAGGTAATTGCATCATATTCCAGGCTCAACTCCACACACTGAGATTACAGTGACAAGGGAGATCAATAAAGAACCATGAGAGGCCAGCAGGTGGTATGGTGGTTAAGGCACTGAATTTCCAGATGGCTGACTGTGGTTTGAGTCCAGCACCTGGCTGCTTGCTGTCTGTCTCTGGTGAGCACATGAGCCCTTTAATAAAAATTAAATAATAATAGTAAATAAATAAATATTTAAAAAAGAAAAAGAAAACCATAGTTACTCCTTGCACATAGTCTAAAGGGGAGTCACATGAAGCAGGAGAGACTTCTAGGATGCAATGAGCTGGGCCTGGGTGCCCAGGCAGGCTGTGACACTGGTGGATGCTGGAGTGGTTAGGGTCATGGCCCTGTGACAAATTCTCCTGAAATCTTGCAGTCAGGGCTCTTCTTAATTGACACCCAAGCACAGGAATCCTCTCTGTGCTGATCTGCTTTCCTCTGCTCTCTACTTCCTCTTTCTACTCCTGTCACTTGTTTCCCAGCGACTGATCCCAAACCTGGCAGGTGGCTGAAGGCATTATTTCCCTGAGGGGTTTATGGACTTAAAACATTAATTTTTGAACACAAAATACCTTAAAGTTCAATAGGAATGCATCTATATTTATCTATGATCATTCAGAATCTACATCGATGTATTCTGGGTAAGTTACTTCTCCGAACGTACTTTTAGCCAGTGGGCTCACTGTGCAGGCTGTTTGGAGGGTGATGGCAATCACAGCTTTTCTCAAAAGTGCTCTCGACTTCTGCGGATCACCTAAATCCACAGCTGGAGTGCTCAGTATACTGGTATTGAAATAAAGATTCTATCATTAACAGGAGGGAAAGTCCAGAGAGTGAGAAATTTATGGTCACAAAAAATATATTTTTTTTCTCACTGGCAGAGACTGATAGTTTTAGCTTTTTCTTTCTTTGATTTTTATTTTCTTTTTAATTTTGTTATGGGGTGCATGTGCCATAGTGGGGATGGCCATGTCACAATTCCTTCTTTTCCATTCTCTCTCGGGATTTTGATTACATGCACACACACACACACACACACACACACACACACCTGGTGTGATTTTCAAATTGCCAGGTCTGAGACTTGAACTGGAAGGTTGGCCATGTAGGATCCAGCGCCTTGACCAGCACACCACTGGATGGCCTTCCATGCATCATTATAATGTCTCATATATTGCAGAATTAAATTCTTAATTATTAAGACCAAAAACAAGTTATTGTGGCTAAACTTGCTATCTACTGATATGTGTGTCTAATTCCAATGTTTTCTTTCTCAGTATTTCAGCAGAACTGTAGGACTATATGGAGGGGTTTTCATTTTGTTTTGTTGTGTTTCAGTGTGTGTGTATGTGTGCGTAGATGCTTTTGCTTTAGGTGTGTGCACTTGCCAGAGAGAGAGAGAGAGAGAGAGAGAGAAATAGTGAGAGGGAAAATGAGAAATCACTCTCTAGGGGGATGGTCATGCAGCAATTCTTTCTCCTCCATTCTCCTCCCAGGATCTTGAACAAGCATGCACACACACCCAATGTGAGTTTCAAGCCACTGGGTCCAGAACTCTAACCACAGCTCGCCATGTGGGAATCCAGCAACATAACTGCTACCAGCACGTGTGCCTAACTAGCCACCTGCTGGTCCCTGTGTGTAGTTGCAGTAGTCGAGTATTAACTTGGATACGAATAAAGAAGAACCATATCTGCTCAGATAGGTTTTATATCATTTACCAAACTGATAGATTCTGACTTTGAGGAAGATTGCTGAACTTTCATATGATCACTGGAAACTAATGAATGACATAAACTGTAATTGCATCTTTTGTACACTGGAGAGAGAGATTAAAAATTTTATCCACACTGAGACGTTTGTTTTGAAGGATTGATTTCATCTCCTTCAACAGTCCTTTCTCCTTTTTCTCGTGTTGTCCAATATTATTTTGGCTTTTTCCTTATTATTATTATCTCCAGTGCCAGTTAATCTTCTGGTAGAGTGAGTGTCTTCTGTGAGGCTTAATTTTGAAGTGCCTCTTCTTTTTCATTGGATCCTCAAGTTTAAATGTTGGTGAACTGGTATCCAAGAGTTGTGAAATATGTGTCACAAATATAAAAGGCTTAAAAAGGAAGTGAGTGCCAGGTCTTCACCCCTTAGACCTGGTGAGGTGTCTGACTGCTCTGAGGAATGGGGCTCCAGTGCTGTATAGCATTTCCAAGTCAGGCTTTGCACCATCCTCTGCTGATTTTGCCTAAGATCATCACTGGGTCTGGCCAAAGTTTCAAGTTATTCACATCGCCTTAGTACATGAATTTTTTAATATCTATATTTTTTAGAATTATTTATTTTAATTTTATTCATCATCATTATTATTATTTAATTTACTACAGATCATATGCACTCACTAGAAAAAGATGAGAGAGAGTGAGAGGGGTGAGAAAGCAAGCCACCAGGTCAGGGACTCAAACTGTGGTCAGTCATGTGGGAGTTCTGTGCCTTAACCACCATGCCACCTGCTGGGCCAAATATAATAATAATAATTATATATATAAACACAATTCAATCTCTGCATATCATTATGAACACCCAAAAAGCATATGATAAAAAATGTTTAACATCTCTTATCATAAGGATGATGTGGGGCCAGGAGGTGGTGGGGTGGTTAAGGGTACTGGACTCCCACACGGCCAACTGTGATTAGAGTCTTGGACCTGGTGGCTTGCTTTCTCACTTTCTCTCTCTCCCTCTCTATCTCTCTCTCTTTCACTGTCCCTGTCTGGTCAAATTAAAACAAATAAATAATAAAATAAATAAAATTAAATAAAATAATTCTTAAAAAAAGGGAGATATAAATCAAAATTATGATGAGATACCAACTAACCCCATTCATAATAGCTAAGATTTAAAAAAATAAAGAATGATAAGTGTTGGCTCACATGGACACTTTTAAATTTTCTTTATTTTATTTTTTACTTTAAATATTTAATTACTATACATCACTTAGCTTGTAAAGTGAATTTTCTCAGTATAAATACACTTCACACCAGTCCAGTTGAGTATAGAATATGCATTATCATCAACAGATAATAATCCATTTCTGTTTCCCATAAATGTCTTGCCTCTCTATTTTTCTCCTTAATTCCTTTCCTCACACTCTCCCTCTTCTCTCACCCTCGTCCTACACTTTCCTTAGTTTCCTTTTTTTAAATTACGTTCATTTACTTTGTATCATTATAGCATATCAAATGAAATTTCCCATCCTGAATACACTATATATGTTGGTTCAGTCAAAGATATACATTATCACCAACAGATTTTTTAAATTTTCTTTAAAATTTATTTTATACATTCAATTACTGAAATAAGAACTACACATAGAGAAACATACAAATGAGTGAAAGTAGTATAATTAGTAAAGTCTGAATACACTATATGCATTTTACACATCACTTTTCTGATTTTGATAGCATACTATAAATACAAAAAATGTTAACACTGAAATAGGCTGAATAAACTGTGCTGCGTGTTTCTTTACTAATTCCTCTTCTATAATTATTTCAAAATAAAAATCTTTTGTTTAAAAAAAGAAATAAATAAAATTTATTTTAGACATTCAATTACTGAACATAAACACGGTTTGCAAAATGAATTCACCCAACATGCGCACAGCCCACACCAGCCCTGTTAGAGCTGTCATACACATGGTCATTTCTGTGTCCTTTAAACATTTTGCTTCTTCCTTTTCCCCCTGATTTCCTCTCTCTCACCACCCATATGTTTCAAGGTATGTACATACTTGCCTGTGCACACTGTTGCATGAGGGTGTAAGTGGAAGCACTTGCGTGTGTGTGTGTGTGTGTCTGATGTCCACTATTGCATGTTATGCATGTGTTTATACATGTATGCATGCACTCAGTTGTTTAATCCCACAAAGCATCTCTCTGTGAGCTCAGGAGCTTGCCATGACACTAGCCCCATCTGGAAGCTGCTCTGGAGCAAAACTACACACACGTGGGTCACAACCTCCCCATTCCCTCTTCAAATCCATGGGCCCTGGAAGTACCCAGAGTGACTGACACTACATCCCAGAACACTACAACATCAGGCCGAGTTAGAGTAACAAGTTTATTCTTGCCCTTCGAGACAGCCTGTGACAAAGGTTGTGAATCTCTGGACCCAGAGCCAAACCCTCCCATCAGCTCAAGCCCTCAGAAAGGTTCTGTAGCCTAACCAGACTCATCTCTCAGTGACCTAGTGGGTGAAATTTCTACACAAAAATAAAAGAGAAGGTGCTTGTTGTTATTTAATTTAACAATGTATCATGCCAGGGACTGAGCTCTGCACACCCCCAGTGAGGCTCATGGACACAGTGGGGCAGTGGTCAGAGTCTGAGGCTGCAGAAGACTGGAGCACAGAGAAATGAGTGTGGGGAAATGTCCTCCACCCCGGGGATATGCTTGCTGCACCTCAGATCTCAGCAGGGTTCAGAGAGGACAGGGACTACCTCCTAAAGATCTTCATACTTGGCATTTCCATCCTAAAAATTAATCCTCCTTGGGATTCTGGAAAATATTTGTATCAGCACAAACATATCTAATACACAATGATTCATAAGAAGATGTCTTAGTGTTATTCAAAACTGAGTTTGAAAGGAAAATGTCATGACCAAGAAAATGATATAAGATGGAGCATTAAACTTATATAAAAGAAAGCCCAGGGTTGGTAGAAACATAACTTTAAAAGGAGATTTTACAGTGACAAGGTAGGTTAGGCAAGTCCAACAGATGATTGTCCTGGAAGACAGACCCATGCTCAGGAAGGAGTCAGAGCCGCCCACCAAGAGTACGCAAGGGGACCTGGGACTGAGGCTCTGTGGGCTCATCCCAGGAAGAGAGTAGAGGGTGATAGGAAGCTATTTGCACCTACACAAGGAGAGCCAGGACTGCCCCTAGGCCAGTCTCCTGTAAGTCCTGCCTTCTCAGGGCCCCGACAGTCTGAGTCCCCATGACTGCCTACACTGTGTTCCAGATCTCCCATATCCATGGTGAGCTCAGTGTCCACACCAACCACCTGGAAAGCTGACCTGCATAATCCCTTCACATGGGTAACCCTGGCAGCACTCCTGCCTCACCCATTGTCTACTTCAGCATTTGGGGCTCTCAGGAGATGCGAGAGGAGCATTCCCAGTGAGGGTGCTGCTGCACACAGACCCGTTGTGGTGGTGAAGACCATCCATGTGGATAGGTCTCATGGTGCATAGGGACTTGTTGACTCTTGTTTACTGACTTCAAAATGAACTCTATTGGATGTGTTTTTCTGAAAATGTGCACCATTAAAAATTGTTGCATTGCATTCCTTTTCCATCATCTTTAATACTTTTTTAACTTTATTTTTTACATTTAATCACTATCATTACAGCACACCTAATTAATTCTCCCGTCATGAATACACTGCATATCAGTCTAGTCAAAGACATTACCACAAACATCATAAGCAACACATTTAGTTTGTCTTGTCATAAGCCACATACACTAGTTTTTCAGTGGAATCCCATATTTGCCTTCATCCCCTCCATTGGCCTGCTCCATCCCCCCTGAGCAGGGTCCCTGAA
>NW_006159921.1:41794-69780 GCF_000334495.1 Tupaia belangeri chinensis
TCCCTCCACTCCCACAGGTCTGCTCGTCTAAGAGCCTTGGCTTGTCTTTCATCAGGACCAACTTAGCTCACCGTGACGCTTCAGTTCCTCGAATCACGGCGGGAAGAGGTCATGGAGGAACTGGGTCCATAGAGCTCCCACTGATCGCAAAGACTCGCTCAGTACTTCTGTCTTTCTAGTGGGATTTCATCGTTTGCAACATTTGACCTCATTATCTCAGTTTCCCATTCAGGGGGATTTCAGGGCCCAGCTTGTGCTGGGTGGAGATTTGCACACACAGCCCTTTCCCCAGAGCCCACAGCCATGCTGTGTGGAACAGGGAACTTTGGCTGGGACCAACCCTGCATTGCCCTGACCTTGCTGTGGTTTAGGGAGCCGAGGGCACCTTCAGAATGAGGGAGCCCTCTGTGCTCCAGGGCACACTCTGGGGAAGCTTTACAGTGTGCCATGAAGGGGCCGCTGACAACCTGTGCACTTCTGAGACCGGCCAACTCAGGCCAAGACACAGCTGCCAGTTCAGGCCTCCTGCCCCCGGCAGAGGCTAGGGCTCAGTGTGGGTTCCAAACAGCTTATAAAAAGATACAGTGGACACCAATGTGGGCTTTTAAAGATTTATTTCAGGATGAGTGTCAGTAGCCTGTCAGAGAAAACCATTCTCATAGTGCCGCCCCTTCTCCCCTGGTGTGAGGGAGCGGCCCGTGTGCCCTTCAGACTAAAAATGAAGACTCGATCTTTCCAATTTGTCTGCTGCTTTTTTCTCACTGCCATTCATTTTGCATCCTCTGTGTTTACAGAGGTCAGGAGACTGACGTTTTTATTCTTGCTCAGGTTTCGGTGCTTCTGTAACTTTGACAGTCTTAATAGTTCGGACATTTGTGGCCACTCCAAAGAGCAGTGCACCTATGAGGGCATAAATACGGCCAAAGACCACTCTCACATAAAAAACTGACTCTTGGCTCTGTGTCACTGAGCGCACCTTTTTGGGAGGATGCCCGCCGTCTGCACTCCCACCGGCACCAGGGTTCCGGCACAGTGGAGGTTCCCAGCCTATGTGGCAATGGCAGTTACGTTTGTTGTTGCAAATTCCCCTTCTATTGCACTTATCGGGGAAACAGTCGTAATTCATTGCAGTGACAGAGCCATTGCAGTAGGTGTTACTGCAGAACTTCCCTGGAGCACAGGGAGCGCCATTCTTCACCCGTCCAGCATCTGTGGTTTCTGTACCACGATGTTCATCCAGCCCAAAACAGGTGAACCCCTCAATCAACGTCTGATGGAATGAAACATGCTCTTGCAACCGGGGAAGATGGGTAACATTCATACACTGCAGCCTTCCACACATCTTATCTATATTTTCACAAGAAAGGAATTCTCTGGACTCTGCAACTCTCCTGCAGTGTCCAAATCGGAAGGTCCCGGTATTTATACCGTAGCAGGCTTGATCGGCGTCCAGCGCGTGTGCACCAAAGAGCTCCCTGCAGTGCAGGGTGCGGTCGGTGCAGTTCCCTTTGTAGCAGAAGCCCTCTTGGGTGCATGGGGTTCCATCCTGCATATAAAGATCATCAGGGCATGCAGCGGTGCTCCCAAGGCAGTACTCTGGGAGGTCGCAGACACTGTGGATGGCCCTGCAGAGAGTCCCAGAAGCAGCGTAGGAGCAGTTTGTGCAGCAGGTGCCCTTATCGCAGACACTGCCAGGTGTGAAGCGACAGTCACTTTTACAGCACGGGTTGGAATAGCACTGCTTGAAGGAGCCACAGTCGCATTGCTCCGCTGGATCCACTTCTAAGTTTCCACAACGTGTCTCCGTTATGCTTTTATTAAGATACACAATATTTTCATGATAAATGCATGAAGTACGCTGATTATATATATTTTGTGTATGTACAAATGAACAATTACTGAATGCATCTGTTAACCCAGGGAATCGAAACATAATGCAAGAGGTCCTTCTCTGGCACTCACACATGTTTTCTGCATCGTAGTCCAGACCGAAGGATCTCCCAATTTGATTGGCTGCTATGATGGCCAACAGGAAATAGTGTCTGCCAAACTGAGTAGTAAAGACCAGGGATCTCTCGTTGCACAGAGAGCGTGCAACAGGCTCAAAGTTAGCTTCATGCAGTCCAGTTTTTTCGAGAAACACAGACGAATCAGGGTGAATAGTTCTGAAAAAGGTTTGCAAAAAATAATTATGAATTGGACTTCCTGGCACTCTGCGATCATTTATGGCAACTGGATCAGCTCGATCATAGATTGTCAAAATGTAAATGTAGTACTTAATACGAAGAACTTGAAAAAAGCTGTCAACAAGACTAAACATACTTATCGCATATTTGGCGCACTTTGTGATATTGTTGAATAAAAGGTATATTGATCTGGAACATTGAACTTGGCCTCTGAGAGTTCCTGCATGGGCAGAATAGAGCCTGCTGGAGAGCCTGGGTTCCTCACTGAGGTCTGCTGCAGAGGAAAAGAGGTCTGTTTCCTCCTTGTGTCCTGGTCTGAACATGGGCCCCGTTGCGTTGGACTCGGCCACGATCTGAGAAACAACGTGTTCAAACCTGTGTGAGTCCTTGAGGGGTCTGATTTCATAGGCGAGGTCATCCAACTTCATGATACCTTCGAGGCCCCCATAGCAGGTGTCAATGGTGACCATGGAGAGAGGGATCTCCTCCAGGTAGCCAAGGTAGTAGCAGTCAGGAGGGATGTAGGGGTAGTCCATCTGCAAGGCCCCTTGGTCATCCTGCGTTGTCACCAGCATGTGTCTAGGCCAAAGGAGCTTCTTACGCCGCATGTGGATGACGTGTTTCTGGCCCCCAAAACGCAAGCTGTAGGAGAGCCAGCCTGGCACCTGAACGCCTTTGCCAAGGTGTGTCTCCTTCCTAGGAATCACCACCTCAGAGGAAACGTAGCGCCAGGAGGGGTGGCCTTGGGAACACTGGACAGGAGCCAAGAGCATCCAGAGCCCAAGCAGGAAGAGGGGGACCTTGAGGATGACCTGTCGTGCTGCCAGCCACATGCCCCAGCTCAGGGGATGTCTGTCCACAGAGAATGGTTAAAGGGAGTGTCCTCTGGAAGCCGGTTTGAACCATCTGCTGTAACTTCTCCCCTCCCAGGCAGACACTATCAGAGAACAAAGGGCCTCCTGCTGAGGCGCTCAGCATCCTGTGCCAGGAGGGTTGCCTGGACAACCAGGGAGGAGGTCACAGTCACAGGGCGTGGCTGGGGGTGAGCCTGGAGGAGCTGTTAGCTGGGGCTATGTGGGAGGGGCAGGGGCATTTCTTGAGTGCTAGTCTGGAGAGGAACAGAGCAGGAAGGGGGGCTGTGTCTCCTTTACCAAAGTCGACCCTTTCCCCCCCGCTGTCTGAAAACGAAAATCACAGTTATTGCATTTTTAGTGACCTGGTCCAAGACCTCCATTGCCCATCCTCCTGGTCAGTCCCACAGATTTTTGTTTCCCTTCCAGTGGGTACCATGTCCTACCTCTTAGGTGGAGGTGGACATTGTAAACATGATTCTTTCGGAAATTGGCTTTTCTCTGCTCCATAATGTGCACATCTCATTTTGATTTGCTGTTTAGGAATGTGGGAAGCCTGGTTCTTTAGATTTCTCTTGAAGCGGTCTTTGGTGTTAAGATCAGCAGTTACTGTAAAGTTGGCTAATCTCCCCCAACACCTGGTAAAGCCCACCTGAGATCTCCATCTGAATCTCCCTGAATTACGAGATGCTTTTATTTACCTCCAGCTCTTGGCAATAGGAACCACATGAGTTCCATGGTGTGCTCTCCCACCCTGTGGAGTTTCATCCTGGCCTTCGGTGTTTCCTCACGTGCAGGTGTGGACCAGTTCTCAGCAGGCCACAGAAGGCTTTACTGGGATGCAGTGTCTAAGAGCAGACATTTTTTATATTTTTCCAAATTTGTCATTGCTCATCCTGAGGTGGAAAACCCACAGTCAGGTCACAGACAAAGCCTGACACCATGGTCCACACTCAGGACACGTTCCCACGTTTTGCCAGCATGGCCGGTCTCCCACGTGTGTGGTCCTACTCTCTGGGACAGCGCCCTGATCTCCACACCCTCTCAGGCCCAGCTCTGCCCTCTGTGACTGACTTCTCTACCCGGATCCCCACACCCTCTCAGGCCCGGTGCCGTGCCGCCCTCCATGACTGACAGCTCTACCGGGATCCCCACACCCACTCAGGCCCAGGTCCGCCCTCTGTGACTGATGGTTCTACATGCAGTGCTACTTTTCCCCAGCAGGGACAGTGGGACATATGCTCACTTCCCCAGAGCGCTTTTGGAGGGCAGAAAGCGGATATTTGACCCCCTCCCCAAACCTGCAGAGCTGGTCCGCCGTTAGTCCTATGCAGGACAAGGACGTGGCTGTACCTGAGCACAGCCTTCTGTGTCAGTCCTCGTGTTACTTAGGTACTGCGTAACTCCTTGCCAGCACCTTCAGCATTCTCACACACACAGTTTCCAATCCCTATTCCTTTCTTTCTTCTCCCCTCCACTTCTCTCTGGGGCCATCTACCTGGAAATGGTCTCTACCTACCCCCTTGGTGCATGGCAGCAAGAATGGACCCAGTCTGGTTTTCCCTAACACATCGTTATTTAAAACTCATTCCTAAGAACAAAGCCACTGTTAGGGACTAGTATCGCAGGGAGCACTGATTTACCTCCAGATTTTGGAGCTTCGCTCCATTGTGTCTGCTTTCAACATTCACAACAAGAAGTTTGACTCAAGTCTGTACCAACCCGTTTGAAGAGAATCGTGCTTCCCTCAGGCTTTATACTTCCCTCTCTTGGCTGTCAGCCGCTCTGGACTCTGCTCATGGTTTCCTGATGGCTATGGTAAGTTTCCATCTCCACTCTCCATTTTAGCATTTCCTAGAATTCCTTGAAATTATGGTTTGATATATTCAACTTTGGAAATATCTCTCTGCCATCTTCTCAACAAATATAGCTGCCCATTGCCAGCCTTCTCCATTCAGTTTCCATCCCCATGATGGGTGACCCCATTCAGGGTGCCCTACATGCCTCCCGTGTTCCACAGAAAACACAGCCCTCCCGTTTCCTGCACTGCACTTGGGTGTTCTCTGTGGTGCTGTTTTGTTTGTGATGTGCAGTGCAGTGGACATCAGGAGGTCCAGAGGAGGAGAAGGAGGAAAAGGCCCTGATCGGGCCGGGCACAGACCATCCCATCTCGGTGCAGCTGCATGACTGGGCACATGGCTATTGGTCAGAGATCTGGAGACATGAGCCTCTGCTCTCGTGCTGTGGTGAGCTCAACATGCTGCCCCGTCCTTGAAGATGAAGCCCCAGGACCCTGTGCACTGCCCTGGGAGGAGCCAGGCAGGATCTGCACCCCCTGCCCAGCTTGGAGCCATGGCTGCACTGAGGAGTGTATCAGGGCTGGTTTTTCTTTCTGGCCAATTTCTGGGGTCATGTGAGCACAGCCTGAAACCCAGGGATGATCGTGTGTGTGGGACTGGACATCATGGTGCCTCTCTGGGCCTCTGCTGAGGTCAGGTATGCAACTGCTGGAGGGTCCGAAGCTGTGGGAAGGAGCCTGGAGGGGCTCAGCTCTCCCCAGATGCCCCAGCCTAACTTCCACTTACAATGAGGCTGTAGACCCCTGGCCCAGGGAGGGGAAGCCAGGCTGCATGATGAGAGCTGATGGGGTGAGATCTGCCCTCCCAGACCAGAGGTCAGCAGGTATTACTGTGGAGGAGACACAGACTTCCGTGCAGTGGTCAGGACCATGGGGCATGTGGGACCACCCAGGTGGATTGGGATCAGCAGGGGCAGCGCAGGACCAGCAGGGGGTGTTGGGACTGCCAACTAGAAGGAGCAGCCTCTGAAGTAGGAATGGAGGGGATGTTAAAGGCTGTTTTTCTACCTGGGTTTGGTTTTCTCTCTATAACCTCTGTAAATTTGAGATTCTGTGCTTGCCACTGAAACCTCTGAATTCAAAAAGATTCATTGTACAGGAGGAAGCATTCTCCAGTGCACAGAAGGCAGTGTGACCCTGGGAGAAAAATGTCTCCATTCTCTCTTTCCTTTCTTCTTCCTGTTCCTTCTCTCCCATCTCCTCTCTCTTCCTCTCTACGCACTTCGGGGGTCTGTTTATGTTTCCAGCTTCTTCAACAGGGCCAACTCGGTATCAGGAGGACAGTCATGGCTCTGCTGCAGCAGACACACATGAGGCACCACACAACATACAGGGCCTCTGTAAGATGGGCCCCAATCTCATGTTCCTTTTCTGAAGAGACAGTTAAGTAACAAAACTCATTCTGAGTTCTTCTAAACGTGTGACAGAGACTTGTCAGAATTCAGAAATCGCAGTGCACGCTGCACGGCTGGATCTCACCTGTTCACAGGTACTGCTCAGCATGCGTGTTCCACATTCAAGTCAAGAACCCGCGGCAACCAGAGCACGAGGAGAAAGGGGTGGTGGTCGGTCCAGAACCCCTGTTCACAGCAGTTCTTGGTGCCCCAGCCTGGCGAATCGCCTTTGCCTGCTGTGGGTCTGTGCTCGGGATGAGATGCCCATGCACACCCTCCCTTTGGGGAGAGCTTTGTGAGCGACACCACCAGGGTCTACAGAGAGCAGGGCAGAAGCCTCAAGCCAGAAAGAAGCATCTCAGAGCCAGAACAGGAGACTGAGTCAGGGTTTTGTTGTGTTAATGGATGGATTAGGGTGGGAACGCTGACTGGGTAGGGCCTTTTGTGGTTTGAATTCTCACTGACACCCAGGCCCTCTTGTTGGTTTTCCCTGATGGGGCAGATGTGGAAGAGGGAGGGGTGAGACTTAAAAGCTGTTAGAAGTCTAGTACACAATGCATCACACGCCTTACCACACGTGGAAGCTACATTAAGAGAGAAAAAGAGAAAAGCCAATTATGGGTGCGTGATGATCAGGGGTTTCTAGAAAGTGAGGAAAGGAACGTTAATAGGAAAACCCCCCAAAAAATCAAAAAGCGATTAGGGAATGAAGTAGAAGGAATCACAGCATGGCCATTCCTCGAGGGTGATTTCTCACGTTCTCAGTCTTTGTATTTCTCTGTTCTCTAATAAGCACACACATCCTAGGACAAAAACCTAAAATAAATAAATAAAAATAAATAAATAAAATAAAAAAGGAAGTAAGCAGGGGTCTTGGTCTGACATGTCCACTACCTGAGGCTCCTGGCTTGCTCTGGGGTGGGTCCAGGTCAGTTGTCTGCATCCACAGAAGGGTCGAGGGTCTCTGAGAATTGCAGCCTGAATTACCACCATGTGGACTTCCAAATTGCTTCTTCGGTTTAAATGTAAACCTGAGGATCGATGTGGCTAATATGTGCTGTGTCCCTGAGGGGGTGCACCACAATGCCAGGGAGCTGGTGGGAGACTCTTTGGCCAAAGAGTGAAGGCAGTTCTTAATTTTTGTTAATTCTAATGTAACAGTGCCATTGCTTTTATACAACTTTTTCAGAAGATTGAGGGTAGTAAGGGCAGTGTGGTGTCTGACAATAATGCCTTACAAGTTGCTCTTTAATTTCTGCAAGCTCTGTCTTCAGTCATGTGACCCAAAGTTGGTATGCCACAAGCTGGAGACATGAAAGTCAAGAAGCCTTTGATCCTAAGACCATAGTTCGTTACAAGTAATGGCTTCAAGACATTGAAGAGAGAGATGCACAATAAATAAGACATATTGAAGTCCCATGAAATGTAGATAAAATGTGGGTGTTCCAAGGGCCCATGAGGATTGGAGTGGGCCATGCACAGTGAAATGGTTTTCTAGGATTGTGTTGTTAGCTGGTTACGCACAACAAAGAAATCATCTCAGCTGTCTTTTCTACACTCCCCCAAAAGTTCACACCATGTAGAGTTGTTTAGATGGCAGAGATGTATAAAATGCAGTGTAGTTTAATGAGAAATTTAACTAATAGTCACTTGAAATTATCTGTTGACAGCAAGCAGCTGTCTTGAGGGTACCATGGGTTATCTGAGTAGCAAGTAAACCTGTTGTTTTCTGCTACCATTTTTCTTTGTATCAGGAATTTAATTGAAGTGATTTTTCTGACACTCCCTCTAAAGGACCAGGAATACCCCCACTATGCTGTGTTCCTGCCCCCTTGAGTAAAGCTGCGTCGCAAGTCCAGAGACATAAATTCCTGATGGAGTGATGAGGCTGTATTGGTGAAACTGAGTACTTCATTCACTGGCTAGAGAGCCATGTACTTGTCATACAGAGACAGAGAGACAGCGTTGGGGGATCACCACTATGGGGTGTGGCTATGCCACATCCTGTCTCCTCTATTTCTATATACTGTGGGGGTTGGGGGCACACACTCATGCCCAGAGTGTTTTTCAAGCTGCTGAGGTGAGGATTTGAACCTCCTGGCTGGACATGTGAATCTGGCTCCCTTCCCCCTTAATTTATGGGGTCAGCCTAAACTGACTATTTCATTGTACAGAATGACATCACCAACCTCTGTCAAGGGTAGTAGATTAGATTACTTGGTGGTTTTTGTGATCAGTGTGTAAAGAAATTATGTTTTATAAATCAGTAATTATTTCTCTTATTCTCTATCATTCCACATTAGACAACCTGCAGTCTCAGGACCTCCAGGGGGTTCTGAATCACCAGAGTCTCAGGACCAGCAGGGGCTCAGGACCTCCAGGGAAAGGTTAGTGACCAGGAAGTCCAGATCAGCAGGGGTCAGTACCACTGAGCCTAGGATTGGTATGAGCACAGGTGCAGGGAAAGTGTAAGTACTTGTCCTCTTCCTCGCCTTCTTGCATTTCTCTAGGACTGTGAGCAGAACCTACACACCTTAGATTGTATCGTAAAAAGTGAGACCTTTGCCAATTCCCTGGGGATGTCCTGGCTCCCTCTCCTTCATGGTCACCATCACCACAGTGATAACCATAGTGATAGTTACTAATTAAATCATGAAATAGACTTCCTCGTGTCTCTTGCATTATAGAATGAATGTTTCTGAGCTGGAAATCCAATTCAGCCCTCACATGTCTCTTTCACCAGTTGTGAGGACATGGAGTCCCATGCCCTAGGCCTGCCTCAGGAGTCCAGGGCCTCCAGCTCAGCCCCACCTTGAGCACCATGCCTTGCTTTGCTCTTTCTGTCCTTCAGTGGTCAGGTCCCTGTGAAGGAAGCTATAAATTATAATTCTATTGAGCACGTGGGCCCTTCTCTCTGTCTCTCTCACACCTGTGTACATCACAGGTTCCAAGAGCGTATCAATGATTACAAGAGAAGCTGTTTAAGGACAACAGCAGGGTCACCAGGTCTTCCCATTTCTTTCTTAAAGGCAGTCCTCTGAACTGTCTGGGTTTTTTATTTATTATTATTATTATTATACAATCAATTGCTATACATCATTTAGATTATAAAGAGAATTTACTCAACATGAACTACCCCTCAGACCAATTCAGCTGAGAATACTATATGCATTATTATCAACAGGTAGCAAACCATTTCTGTATCCCACATGTGTCTTACTTCTCCATTTGTCTCCCTAATTGACTTCCCATATTCTTCCCCTCTCCCGCCCTCCTTCCACACTGTCTCTAGTGTCAATAACTATTTTCAATGCATTTATGTTCTCCAATCTTTTAATCTTTACCAGAGTATGGGCAGTCAATATATGTTGAGAAGAGACATACAATGCCAGGGTCTTGTGATATTTTATGACTGAATAGCATTCCATGGAGCATATGTGCCATACTTTTTCAATCCAATCATCTGTTCATGAACTTTTGTGTTGGTTCAATGTCTTCGTAATTGTGAATAATGCCACAGTAAACATAGATGTGCAAGCACTTTTCCTAACCTTTTTCTTTGGTAGATATCCAGGAGTAGAATTGCTACATCATATGGTAGTTCTATCTGTAGATCTTTGAGGAACTTCCATATTGTTTTCCACAGTGGCTGGATCAATTTATATTCCCACCAATAGTGTAGGAAAGGTTCCCTATCACCACATCCCTTTTTTTTTTTTTTTAATTAAAGAGAAATTTTTGCTATAGGGTACTTGCACTTGTCTGAGAGACAGAGAGATGGAAAGGGAGAAATCCCCCCCCCAAAGGGGATGGCCATACCACAATCCCTTCTCCTCCATTCTTCTCTCAGGATCTTGGGCACACACGCACACAAGCCAGGCATGAGTTTAAGCCACCGGGTCTGGGACTCGAACCACAGTTGACTACATGGGAGTCCAGCGACATAGCCATTACGCTAACTGCTGGTCCCATAATTAGTTATATTTTTAATCTTCACTATTCTGATAGGGGCTAGGTGGTATCTCATTGTGGTTTTAATCTGCATCTCCCTTATGATGAGAGATGTTGACCGCTTTTTTCATATGTTTTTTGGAACTTCCACTTACAATGAGGCTGTAGACCCCTGGCCCAGGGAGGGGAAGCCAGGCTGCATGATGAGAGCTGATGGGGTGAGATCTGCCCTCCCAGACCAGAGGTCAGCAGGTATTACTGTGGAGGAGACACAGACTTCCGTGCAGTGGTCAGGACCATGGGGCATGTGGGACCACCCAGGTGGATTGGGATCAGCAGGGGCAGCGCAGGACCAGCAGGGGGTGTTGGGACTGCCAACTAGAAGGAGCAGCCTCTGAAGTAGGAATGGAGGGGATGTTAAAGGCTGTTTTTCTACCTGGGTTTGGTTTTCTCTCTATAACCTCTGTAAATTTGAGATTCTGTGCTTGCCACTGAAACCTCTGAATTCAAAAAGATTCATTGTACAGGAGGAAGCATTCTCCAGTGCACAGAAGGCAGTGTGACCCTGGGAGAAAAATGTCTCCATTCTCTCTTTCCTTTCTTCTTCCTGTTCCTTCTCTCCCATCTCCTCTCTCTTCCTCTCTACGCACTTCGGGGGTCTGTTTATGTTTCCAGCTTCTTCAACAGGGCCAACTCGGTATCAGGAGGACAGTCATGGCTCTGCTGCAGCAGACACACATGAGGCACCACACAACATACAGGGCCTCTGTAAGATGGGCCCCAATCTCATGTTCCTTTTCTGAAGAGACAGTTAAGTAACAAAACTCATTCTGAGTTCTTCTAAACGTGTGACAGAGACTTGTCAGAATTCAGAAATCGCAGTGCACGCTGCACGGCTGGATCTCACCTGTTCACAGGTACTGCTCAGCATGCGTGTTCCACATTCAAGTCAAGAACCCGCGGCAACCAGAGCACGAGGAGAAAGGGGTGGTGGTCGGTCCAGAACCCCTGTTCACAGCAGTTCTTGGTGCCCCAGCCTGGCGAATCGCCTTTGCCTGCTGTGGGTCTGTGCTCGGGATGAGATGCCCATGCACACCCTCCCTTTGGGGAGAGCTTTGTGAGCGACACCACCAGGGTCTACAGAGAGCAGGGCAGAAGCCTCAAGCCAGAAAGAAGCATCTCAGAGCCAGAACAGGAGACTGAGTCAGGGTTTTGTTGTGTTAATGGATGGATTAGGGTGGGAACGCTGACTGGGTAGGGCCTTTTGTGGTTTGAATTCTCACTGACACCCAGGCCCTCTTGTTGGTTTTCCCTGATGGGGCAGATGTGGAAGAGGGAGGGGTGAGACTTAAAAGCTGTTAGAAGTCTAGTACACAATGCATCACACGCCTTACCACACGTGGAAGCTACATTAAGAGAGAAAAAGAGAAAAGCCAATTATGGGTGCGTGATGATCAGGGGTTTCTAGAAAGTGAGGAAAGGAACGTTAATAGGAAAACCCCCCAAAAAATCAAAAAGCGATTAGGGAATGAAGTAGAAGGAATCACAGCATGGCCATTCCTCGAGGGTGATTTCTCACGTTCTCAGTCTTTGTATTTCTCTGTTCTCTAATAAGCACACACATCCTAGGACAAAAACCTAAAATAAATAAATAAAAATAAATAAATAAAATAAAAAAGGAAGTAAGCAGGGGTCTTGGTCTGACATGTCCACTACCTGAGGCTCCTGGCTTGCTCTGGGGTGGGTCCAGGTCAGTTGTCTGCATCCACAGAAGGGTCGAGGGTCTCTGAGAATTGCAGCCTGAATTACCACCATGTGGACTTCCAAATTGCTTCTTCGGTTTAAATGTAAACCTGAGGATCGATGTGGCTAATATGTGCTGTGTCCCTGAGGGGGTGCACCACAATGCCAGGGAGCTGGTGGGAGACTCTTTGGCCAAAGAGTGAAGGCAGTTCTTAATTTTTGTTAATTCTAATGTAACAGTGCCATTGCTTTTATACAACTTTTTCAGAAGATTGAGGGTAGTAAGGGCAGTGTGGTGTCTGACAATAATGCCTTACAAGTTGCTCTTTAATTTCTGCAAGCTCTGTCTTCAGTCATGTGACCCAAAGTTGGTATGCCACAAGCTGGAGACATGAAAGTCAAGAAGCCTTTGATCCTAAGACCATAGTTCGTTACAAGTAATGGCTTCAAGACATTGAAGAGAGAGATGCACAATAAATAAGACATATTGAAGTCCCATGAAATGTAGATAAAATGTGGGTGTTCCAAGGGCCCATGAGGATTGGAGTGGGCCATGCACAGTGAAATGGTTTTCTAGGATTGTGTTGTTAGCTGGTTACGCACAACAAAGAAATCATCTCAGCTGTCTTTTCTACACTCCCCCAAAAGTTCACACCATGTAGAGTTGTTTAGATGGCAGAGATGTATAAAATGCAGTGTAGTTTAATGAGAAATTTAACTAATAGTCACTTGAAATTATCTGTTGACAGCAAGCAGCTGTCTTGAGGGTACCATGGGTTATCTGAGTAGCAAGTAAACCTGTTGTTTTCTGCTACCATTTTTCTTTGTATCAGGAATTTAATTGAAGTGATTTTTCTGACACTCCCTCTAAAGGACCAGGAATACCCCCACTATGCTGTGTTCCTGCCCCCTTGAGTAAAGCTGCGTCGCAAGTCCAGAGACATAAATTCCTGATGGAGTGATGAGGCTGTATTGGTGAAACTGAGTACTTCATTCACTGGCTAGAGAGCCATGTACTTGTCATACAGAGACAGAGAGACAGCGTTGGGGGATCACCACTATGGGGTGTGGCTATGCCACATCCTGTCTCCTCTATTTCTATATACTGTGGGGGTTGGGGGCACACACTCATGCCCAGAGTGTTTTTCAAGCTGCTGAGGTGAGGATTTGAACCTCCTGGCTGGACATGTGAATCTGGCTCCCTTCCCCCTTAATTTATGGGGTCAGCCTAAACTGACTATTTCATTGTACAGAATGACATCACCAACCTCTGTCAAGGGTAGTAGATTAGATTACTTGGTGGTTTTTGTGATCAGTGTGTAAAGAAATTATGTTTTATAAATCAGTAATTATTTCTCTTATTCTCTATCATTCCACATTAGACAACCTGCAGTCTCAGGACCTCCAGGGGGTTCTGAATCACCAGAGTCTCAGGACCAGCAGGGGCTCAGGACCTCCAGGGAAAGGTTAGTGACCAGGAAGTCCAGATCAGCAGGGGTCAGTACCACTGAGCCTAGGATTGGTATGAGCACAGGTGCAGGGAAAGTGTAAGTACTTGTCCTCTTCCTCGCCTTCTTGCATTTCTCTAGGACTGTGAGCAGAACCTACACACCTTAGATTGTATCGTAAAAAGTGAGACCTTTGCCAATTCCCTGGGGATGTCCTGGCTCCCTCTCCTTCATGGTCACCATCACCACAGTGATAACCATAGTGATAGTTACTAATTAAATCATGAAATAGACTTCCTCGTGTCTCTTGCATTATAGAATGAATGTTTCTGAGCTGGAAATCCAATTCAGCCCTCACATGTCTCTTTCACCAGTTGTGAGGACATGGAGTCCCATGCCCTAGGCCTGCCTCAGGAGTCCAGGGCCTCCAGCTCAGCCCCACCTTGAGCACCATGCCTTGCTTTGCTCTTTCTGTCCTTCAGTGGTCAGGTCCCTGTGAAGGAAGCTATAAATTATAATTCTATTGAGCACGTGGGCCCTTCTCTCTGTCTCTCTCACACCTGTGTACATCACAGGTTCCAAGAGCGTATCAATGATTACAAGAGAAGCTGTTTAAGGACAACAGCAGGGTCACCAGGTCTTCCCATTTCTTTCTTAAAGGCAGTCCTCTGAACTGTCTGGGTTTTTTATTTATTATTATTATTATTATACAATCAATTGCTATACATCATTTAGATTATAAAGAGAATTTACTCAACATGAACTACCCCTCAGACCAATTCAGCTGAGAATACTATATGCATTATTATCAACAGGTAGCAAACCATTTCTGTATCCCACATGTGTCTTACTTCTCCATTTGTCTCCCTAATTGACTTCCCATATTCTTCCCCTCTCCCGCCCTCCTTCCACACTGTCTCTAGTGTCAATAACTATTTTCAATGCATTTATGTTCTCCAATCTTTTAATCTTTACCAGAGTATGGGCAGTCAATATATGTTGAGAAGAGACATACAATGCCAGGGTCTTGTGATATTTTATGACTGAATAGCATTCCATGGAGCATATGTGCCATACTTTTTCAATCCAATCATCTGTTCATGAACTTTTGTGTTGGTTCAATGTCTTCGTAATTGTGAATAATGCCACAGTAAACATAGATGTGCAAGCACTTTTCCTAACCTTTTTCTTTGGTAGATATCCAGGAGTAGAATTGCTACATCATATGGTAGTTCTATCTGTAGATCTTTGAGGAACTTCCATATTGTTTTCCACAGTGGCTGGATCAATTTATATTCCCACCAATAGTGTAGGAAAGGTTCCCTATCACCACATCCCTGCCAACACTTATCATTAGTTATATTTTTTTTTTGGAGAGGTTTTTGCTGTAGGGCGCGTGCGCTCGCCAGACAGAGAGAGACAGAGAGACAGAAAGCGAGAAATCACCCCCCAAAGGGGATGGCCATACCACAATCCCTTCTCCTCCATTCTTCTCTCAGGATCTTGGGCACACACGCACACAAGCCAGGCATGAGTTTAAGCCACCGGGTCTGGGACTCGAACCACAGTTGACTACATGGGAGTCCAGCGACATAGCCATTACGCTAACTGCTGGTCCCATAATTAGTTATATTTTTAATCTTCACTATTCTGATAGGGGCTAGGTGGTATCTCATTGTGGTTTTAATCTGCATCTCCCTTATGATGAGAGATGTTGACCGCTTTTTTCATATGTTTTTTGGATGTTCATATGTCTTCCTTAGAAAGTTTTTTGTTTAGCTAATTTTCCCATATTTTAATTGGGTTAGTCAATTTTCTGTTTTTCAAGTAAGCTGCTTGAGTTTCCTGTATGTTTTGGTTATCAGTCCCTTATCCGAGGCATAGTTTACGAAAATATTCTCCCATTCCAAGCATTGTGGATACACACTAGTTTCTGTGTCTTTCTGTGCAGAAACTTCGTAATCTGATGTAATACCATTTGTCTATTTTGGGGATTATTGTTTGTGCTTTGGGGGTCTTAGTTAACAATTCTTGGGAACCAGCAGTTAGCATAATGGCTCTGTCGCTGGACTCCCACGTAGTCGACTGCGGTTCGTGTCCCGGACCCGGTGGCTTAAAACTCACGCTGGGCGCATGTGTGTGCGTGCCCAAGATCCCGAGAGGAGAATGGAGGAGAAGGGATTCCGGCGTGACCATCCTCCCTGGGGAGTGATTTCTCACTTTCTGTCTCTATGTCTCTCTCTGTCTGTCTGGCGAGCGCACGCGCTGTATAGCGAAAAACCTCTCAATAAATAAATAAATAAATAAAAATAAATTAAAAAAAAAATCTTTGCCTGCCCTACCATCTTCCAGAGTTTCCCAAGTGTTTTCCACCAGCAGTTTTATTGTTTAAAGTCTTAGGTTTAGATCTTTGATCCATTTTGAGTTGAATTTTGTTCATGGTGAAAGATAGGGGTCCAGTTTCATCTTTCTACAGGTGGATACCTAGTTTTTTCAGTACCATTTTCTAAAGAGGTTTTTCTTTTTCCACGAATTGAATGATATTCTTGGTCAAAAATCACTTGCCTGTATGTTTTGGAATTTATTTCTGGAGTCTCTGTTCTGTTCTACGGATCCACATGTCTGTTTTGTGCCAATACCATGCTGTTTTGACTATCACACCCTTGTAACGTGTTTTGGGGTAAGGGTGTGAGATGCTGCACACTCAACTCTTCATGTCTGTTACTGCCTGCTGTCACCATGTTCATGCTCTGGTGTAGAAGTGCCTCATCTGCATGACCTTGCCCCATAGAGTCACCTTTCTGGTTCATGATTGTGACCCTTCCTGTGGCACAATTGGATGCAGCATGGCACGCTCACTCCTCACTTCCGGCAGACTTGACTGGGCAGGGCCCCTTTGGGACCCCATCTCCTCTGGCCAGGGCATTCCCTCCTGTGCTCATATCTCTAGGAGCCATGGCCTCAGCCTGCCCAAGGTGGCTCTGCCTGCACAGTGTGCCTCAAAGCCTGGCCTTGTCTCCATGGCCTCTGTCCCAATTGAGCTCTACACTCAGAGCAGCCTCACCTGGACATGACAGGTTCATCCCCTCCTGCATCCTCAGGGGTCTCCTGATTCTGCAAGTCTGGGGTCTCCAGGGATCCCAGAGAGGGCAAGGGTTGGTTCTGGGTGTGACTCCATGGTTAGGCGTGGTGCCAGGCTTAGCTGGGAAGCCACAGTGCAGAGCCTGCCCTAGGGTGGGGCCCAGGGCTGGCTGTGATCACTGGGTGCCCTGGCCGCCAGTAACACGTGCTCTTCCTGGCAATGTACATCCAGACCAGGACCAGGTTGTAGACTCTAGAACTCTAGAGTTCTAGGCAAGCCAGTTAGCCTATGGGCCACTTGCCACGGCGACAGTGACACCCTTTGGAGAAGCCAAGAACTGCTGTCAGTGGGGATGCAGTCCATCCATGTGGACTTTCCATCCACGTCCTAGAGCAGCACCTGCCCTGCTCATGGGGGGACATGCTGGTGCCCTCGGCTGTGCCCTTGTGACACAGGATGGTGGGCCATCTAACCCAACACCAGTGCCTGAATTAGGGGCAAGAGATGACCAGGTTCTGGTCTCACACTGGTAAAGAACCACTCGGAGAATGGATAAGCAGCAAGGCAGTTTCCTGAAGGAGCGAGAAGCTCCCACTCAGGGAGGGTCCCATGAACGGGTTGCTGGAGCAGAGCTGAGGTCTAAGCAACGGGCTGGCTCTGTGGTAAGGAATGGGCTTCAGTCAGGCGAATTATTGCCCCATTCTGTGCGGACCCAGTAGACAGGTGGAGCTGTGGTTTTTGTTAGATTGTAGCTAGTGAGTAGAATCGGCTGCCCCTAGCTATGGCTGTTTTGAGCCCCAATGCGGCCAGCTCCTTGTGAAAACTTAACCACTGTGACTCCATCTTGGGTAAAGTTCACTGCATCTCTACCTCAGGCCTTCTACCTCATGGTATGTCCCAAGCCTATCTCCTACCTCACCGAGATCACACACTTGGGGCCAGCCCTGCCCTCTCAGGGCACCTGCAGAGCCAGAGGCCAGGAGAGCAGGCAGCCCACCTGCATACACCTCCTCCTGGTTCTGTTGGCTGGGACCCCTGTGTCAGGAAAAGAAAAGGGCGTGGACTCGGGCCATCACCGCACATGTCAGGCCTAGCTGTGTGAGTGTGAGGGATTTTTTAGAAGAGTAGAGAGAATGGGTTTGAGCCCATGGGCCTGTATGTGCAGGTGGTCTCTGATACGGCCATCACCAGAGCACTTGAGAGCAGATGAGTGTGTCCCAACGCTGTGCCTCTCCAGACCCACTGTGTGTGATGGCAGCAGCACATCTGGCTGCACCAGGAAAGGGATCCCTGGGGTTTTGTAAAGCCCTTCCTTGGGGCCCCTGCAGAGCACAGGGCATGGCAGGGCCATGCCTCTCTCATTCAGGGGACACCGTCCAGGAGTGTACCACCAGTGACGGAATTTATGAAGCCCAACGTGGCAGTTCACACTGGACAAGAGCAGCCATGAGGAAAAGCCCTGTGGGTCCAAACAAGAGCTTCCCTGTGGTGGGACAGGCTGCAGAGAGGGCACGCAGGACTCACCAACCCAGGGGCAGAGTGGCTAGGGAGGGGCTTCCTCTCAGGGTCTGCACAAGGTGCTGTAAGAACATTGTAAGCATGGTTTGCACCATGCCATCTCATGCTGGGTGTGCTTATCCAACAGCCTCTGCAGCCACTCAGTGTCTGAATGGTGAGGGGTTGCAGAACAGAGCTGGGTGAGGAGGGAACTGCACCCACTCTTGGCTCTTCCATTCAGGTGACTACTCCCATGTCCAACTGGTGCTGTTGGGACTGAGGTGGGAGCTTTGGCCTCTGTGAAGTCTTCCTGCACGACTTCCAGATGCACCTTTGCAGTGCTGCTGTGTGGCAGAATCGGCTCCCCCTAGCTATGGCTGTTTTGAGCCCCAATGCGGCCAGCTCCTTGTGAAAACTTAACCACTGTGACTCCATCTTGGGTAAAGTTCACTGCATCTCTACCTCAGGCCTTCTACCTCATGGTATGTCCCAAGCCTATCTCCTACCTCACCGAGATCACACACTTGGGGCCAGCCCTGCCCTCTCAGGGCACCTGCAGAGCCAGAGGCCAGGAGAGCAGGCAGCCCACCTGCATACACCTCCTCCTGGTTCTGTTGGCTGGGACCCCTGTGTCAGGAAAAGAAAAGGGCGTGGACTCGGGCCATCACCGCACATGTCAGGCCTAGCTGTGTGAGTGTGAGGGATTTTTTAGAAGAGTAGAGAGAATGGGTTTGAGCCCATGGGCCTGTATGTGCAGGTGGTCTCTGATACGGCCATCACCAGAGCACTTGAGAGCAGATGAGTGTGTCCCAACGCTGTGCCTCTCCAGACCCACTGTGTGTGATGGCAGCAGCACATCTGGCTGCACCAGGAAAGGGATCCCTGGGGTTTTGTAAAGCCCTTCCTTGGGGCCCCTGCAGAGCACAGGGCATGGCAGGGCCATGCCTCTCTCATTCAGGGGACACCGTCCAGGAGTGTACCACCAGTGACGGAATTTATGAAGCCCAACGTGGCAGTTCACACTGGACAAGAGCAGCCATGAGGAAAAGCCCTGTGGGTCCAAACAAGAGCTTCCCTGTGGTGGGACAGGCTGCAGAGAGGGCACGCAGGACTCACCAACCCAGGGGCAGAGTGGCTAGGGAGGGGCTTCCTCTCAGGGTCTGCACAAGGTGCTGTAAGAACATTGTAAGCATGGTTTGCACCATGCCATCTCATGCTGGGTGTGCTTATCCAACAGCCTCTGCAGCCACTCAGTGTCTGAATGGTGAGGGGTTGCAGAACAGAGCTGGGTGAGGAGGGAACTGCACCCACTCTTGGCTCTTCCATTCAGGTGACTACTCCCATGTCCAACTGGTGCTGTTGGGACTGAGGTGGGAGCTTTGGCCTCTGTGAAGTCTTCCTGCACGACTTCCAGATGCACCTTTGCAGTGCTGCTGTGTGGCAGGTGCAACAGGCCCCTGGGCAGGATGGATTCACCCTCACTGTGGTGGCACAGGCTACATGCAGAAGTCCCAGGGCCGAGTCACCATGACCAGGGGCACATCCATGAGCACAACCCCCATTGAGCTGAGCAGCCTGAGCTCTGAGGACACAGCTGTGCATCAGTATGTGAGACACCATGTGATAAACACACCCTGTGTGTCCTGTGTGTGTCAGACACCGTGGGGCAGGGAGCACAGCAGATGTGTCCAGACAGTGAGGTGGAGTAAGTGAGGAGGAGGATGGTGGGGCCTCTGGACGATGTGAATGTTCATGGATCTTTGCAGACAACAGTCGTCCTGTGGCCTCTAAGGAAAGTTCAGTGGGTGTGGACAGCAGCAGTGAGCTGCACCATTCTGTTGAAGATATTTGTGTCCTCCTGTAAGAGGTGGCTCTGGAGAGGGACAGGGAGCAGGGAGTGGCTGGTGTGGTTGGAGTCTGCAAAGGTGAACAATTGCAGGGTGTGCAAGGCCTCTTTGCTGGCTATTGATTTCCTTAGTGCACAGGGTCCTGGTCCTCTACTGAACAGTCCCTTGAGAGTCCCTCTACTGAGAGCCCACACCTTCCTTTACTCATGGCTGTCTCCAGATAACTCTGTTCTGCCAGACCTGGGCAGTGTTGTCTGGACAGTGGCCCAAAGGCGAGGGAGGTGGCTTGCCAACCAGCTGGTTTCCCCTTCAGAAAGATGCACTGTGGCATGTCTACTCTATGGAATACTATTCAGTCATAAAAAAAATCAACAACAAAACCCTGGCTTTTGACAGAAAGTGGAAGAATATGGGAGATTTACTGCCGAGTGAAGCAAGCCAGGCTAAGATGAAGAGACATTGTATGTCCCCACTTAATATATACCAAGTATCTGCACTCTATGACTGAAACTGAATGACTAAAGGATATAGAAACACAGTAAATACCAGATATAGTGTGTGTGGAAGAGTAGGGTCTGAGGAAGGACATTTAGAAAAAAAATAGATAGGCAAAGCATTAATGGGACAAAGAAATGTGGTATTATCTGTTGAAGATACTTTTGTAGTTTTATCAACTGGACTAGGGAGAAATGTTCACCTGTTGAAATATTCACTTTGTAAGCTAAATAACATGATTGAATGTATAAAAGAAAATGAAATTTAAAAATGTAAAGAAAAAAAATAAAAAAGGAAGATGCACAAGCCTGGTGCTCACTTTTGATGCTGACTAGTGGTGGTTTGGGGCTTGAGATTGTGCAGGCAAAATAATCTTCCCTTCCTCTATTTTGTGTGGTCTTTCTTGGGACTTTTGCTCCGTTGTGTTGCTGTAGACCTAGACTGGCAACTTTTGGAGCAACTTTCATTTCTGCATTACTGTCAATTGCAGCTTTTGTGGGCAGTGAAAGCTGAGACTGCCCACCTTTCCGTCTTGCTGCCATCAGTTCTGTCTTCGAGACTTTAGGTAGTTTCTCTGCCTGGTTTAGGACAGCTTTGGCCTAATAAAATGCTATATAATTTCTTTTTCTTCCATATTTCTCTTTCTCTTTCTTTTTTCCTTTGGGTCATGTGCCCACACTGGAGAGAGCTAGAAAGACAGAGAAAAAGTGAAAAATCAGCTCCCATGAGGGATGACCACTCCACAATCCTTTCTCTGAGGATTTGGGGCACACATAGACACATGCTTAGCATGATTTTTAAACTGCCGGGTCTGGGACTCAGACTGTGCAGTTAGCCATGGAAGAGTCCAGTGCCTTCACTGCTACATCACAGACCAACCCCATTTATTTCTCTTCTTGTACAGGCTTCACGTATATAATAGTGGACTCTCCAGGAAGTAAACAGGAGTTCTAAAGGTATGCTGTTTTCCATTTTTGATGGGGGTTCTAACAGAACCAGTTCTATTTCTAAAATTTCTAAAATTTCTAAAATTTCCAAATGTCATGTAATACTTAAAAAAAAATAGCTCCTAAGTTTGTTCTGTTTTGAAATAACCAACAAGCTCTGGTAATAAATTCTGCAAAGTGGCCTCTTTTTACCTTAGATAAAAGACTTTAATCCAAAGGAGGACTTACGTTAGTATGTTTTAATATAACCTTCAGTTTAAGTTTTGATGTATTACCCTAATACATAGTATTAGATCTGGGTTGCCTTTGGGAGTATCTAGTACATCTGATGAAAATCCAGAAAGTTTCTAATCTTCATGAGGAAACTATGAGTGTTCTTTTGCCCTCATGGTGTCATGGGAAGGGCAGGTCTGCAGACAGGCAGCACTGCAGGAGAAATGCCCAGGGCCTTGTCTACAGGCAATAGCCAGGGTCTGGCCACACAATCAGGGACTTTGAACAAAAATAATTGGTAAGTTGGTTACAAACAGAAAATAGGAAGAGGTATGAGGAGTGATCTGTGTGAGTGGATAAGAGTGTGAAGATATTTGTGTCCCAAGTGAAGACCCAGGAAGGGCAACCTCCATACAGGGGCATTTAATGGCCCTGGGTATAGGGAGGCCACTTCTGTGGGTCCCAGTCAGCCTCCTTCCTCAGCCAGCCCTGTCACTGCCAATGGGTTCATGAGCAGAGTGGCCATGGCAACAGGGCTGGAGGTTGAGCCCAGGTGCCACAACATGAGCACCTGCTCACCACGGCCGATCTGGAGGCTGAGTGGCCAGACTTTTAGCAGAGAACAAGATGGAACTCTGATGTAGCGCCCTCCTCTAGGTGATCGGCCAGTTTCCTGGAGGTCAGTTGACCACATGGGACCTATCCAGACAACAGTCATGGAAGGAGCAGCATTTTGTCCTGGTTAGAGTAGACACTCTGGATGCAGACTTGCTTTCTCTGCACACAGTTCTCTTGTCAAAATCACCATGCAAGATTTTTGGTATAGGGTGCATGAGCTTGTGAGAAATCATCCCCAACAGGGGATGGCCTTGTTGCAATCCCTTCTCCTCCATTCTCCTCTCAGGATCTTGGGCACACATGCACTTGTGCCTGGCGTGACTTTGAAGTCATCAGGTCCAGGACTTGAACCACGGTTGACTATGTGGGAGTCCAGCAATATAACCATTAGGTTCTCTTGCTCTTAGAACTGACATGTACTCTTCATGGACATCAGAACTTCAGACTTTCCAGTCTTTCAACTCCAAAACCTTCACCCTTGACCCATATTTCCTCAGGCCTTTAGACTCAGACTGAGTCATGCTATGAACATTTTTGTGTATCCTTAAAGTTGACCTCTTACGGGATTTCTCTGCCAATTGATTGAGCCAATTCCCATAGTAAATCCCCTTTCGTGTGTGTGTGTGTGTGTGTGTGTGTGTGTGTGTGTTCTACTACTTCTGTCTGAGAATCTTAAATCATAAGTATGTATCAAAGAAATGTAATATATATTGAAGAGATACCTAAGCTCCCACAGATGGGGTGGGGAGAGGCACAAGTTCATCTTAAAGTCTCAAGACACAAACCTGAAGTTCAAAGGTGAGTAGGGGGTGATGAGCCACTGGTTCCGGCTGTTAGGGCCTTCAGCCACAGGCTACAGGCAGCAATGCTGCTTCAACCTGTCTCTGGATGGGGTGGGGAGGGGTGCAAGTTTATCTTAAAGTCCCAAGACACAAAACTGAAGTCCACAGGCAAATTGGGGGGAATGAACCACGGGTCCCTGCCATTAGGGCCTGAAGCCACAGGCAGCCTGGTGTCTGGCAAGGCTGCTAACTTCTGCTCTTCTTTAAAAGTTTTGTGAAATTCATAAGTGAAGCTAGTAGTACCTGTGCTTTTCTTTGTTGGGAGGTTACTTATCGGTAATTCAACTTCATATCTTGTTACATGTGTACTCAGACTTTTTATGTCTTCCTGATTTCATCCTGGTAGATCATATGTGTCCAAAAATTTGTTAATGCCATCCACATTTTCTTGTTTGTTGGTGTATAGTCACTCATAGTATGATGAGCTAATGATCTTTTGTTTATCTGTTATATCTGTTGTAATATTGCCTGTTTCATTGTGAATTTTATTTACCTGCCTTTCTTCTCTCTTCTTAATTAATCTAGCTAATGGTGTGTCAATTTTGTTCATCTTCTTAAAAGAGCAGCATCATTTATTTTCATTTATTGGTTTCATTTTCATTTATATATTGATAATTTATTTTCTATTTAATTTATTTCTGTTTAAATCTTTATTATTACTTTTTCCAATTTTTTTTTGCTTTTTTTTTCCAGTTCCCTGAAGTGTATTGTTAAGTTGTCTATTTGTCATCTTTTCATCTTTTTCTTATGTGCACCAATTGCTATGAATTTCCCTCTTATTACTGCTTTCACTATGTCCCAAAGGTTATGGAAACTTGTGGGCTCATTATCATTGGGTTCAAGGAATCTTTTGGTTTTAGTTTTAATTTCTTCAGTGGTTGCAAAGCCATCTAGTAGTAGGTCATTTAATTTCCATATTTCTGTATTTTCAAGGGTTTTTCTGAAATGAATTTCAAGTTTAATTCCATCATGGTCAGAGAAAATGCTGAATATAGTTGCTCTGTCTTTGAATCTATGAAGTAGTATTTTGCATTCTACCATGTGGTTGGTCAATCTTTGAAAAGATTCCATGTAGGGGTGAGAAAAAATATATTTTGTGATTATTGGGTGGAAATTTCTATAGATGTCTGTCAAGTCCATTTTATTTATGGTTTTGTTTAGATTTTGTATTTCTTTGCTTATTTTTTGTCTAGATGATCTGTCCACAGGAGACAGTGGTTATTAAGATCCTGATTAATGTGTTGCAGTCTACCTCTCTCTTTAGATTTATCAGTCTCTTTTATGTATTTGAGTGTTCCTAAGTTGGGTGCATAGATATTTATAAGTGTTATATCTTCTTGGTGAGTTATACCTTTTAGTACTGTATATATAAAATGTCCTTCTTTGTCTCTTCCTCTAGTTTTTGTCTTAAAGATTATTTTGTCTGCTGTCTGTGTAATGACTGTAGGCTTTTAATAAATTTCGATTTGCATAGAATATCTTTTTCTAGTCCTTCACTTTTAGTCTATGTGTTTTTATCCATGAGGTGCATTTTTTTGTAGGCAGAAAATAGGTTTCTATTTTTTCATTCATTCAGCCAGTCTGTGTCTTTTGATTGGAGTTTAACCAATTAGCACTCAGCATTATTATCAATATTTGTGGACTTGCCATTTTGCCATTTTGTTAGCCATTTTCTGGTTGGTTTTGTTCTCATATTTTTGTCTGTCTCTTTAGTTTTCCAGATATAGTAATCCCTTCAGTACTTTTTGAAGGGCTGGTCTTGTGTTGGTGAATTCTTTGTTTTTGTCTGAGAATAATTTGTTTGCTTTTTCCATTTGAAGGATAATCTTGCTGGTATAGTATTCTTGGTTGAAATTGTTTTTCTTTTAGTGTTTTGAATATGTCTTTTAATTTTTTTAAGAAAGATTTTTGCTATAGGGCATGTGCATTCTCTGGAGAGACAGAGAGACAGAAATGAGAAATCATACTTCAGGGGGATGGCCATGGTGCAATCCCTTCTCCTCCATTCTCCTCTTGAGATTTCGGACATGCATGTATATGCACTTGTATATGCACTTGTCTTGAAATTGAAGCCACTGAGTCTGGGTCTTGAACCATAGTCAACTACATGACATAATCGTTGTGCCATCTACTGGTCTCAATTCCCATTCTTTTTCACCTGCATTGTTTAGGTTGAAAGGTCTGAGCTCTTCTTGACTGATTTAGTCAATGATCTTTCTTTCTCTAAGCATGCAAACTAAAAAAAAACCAAAAAACAAAAAACAAAAAAACACATAAAAACAAAACTAAGATCCTGTGTGAATTTCCAAAAACCTAATCTTGCTGCATCTGCCATGTTAATAACTACTTACTGATAGTTTCTTTCTGACCAGCCAGACAACTGGATTCAATACAGTTAATTATTGGATTCAATCCAATCGTGGACAGAATTCAGTTTCTGTTGCAACTCCAAAACTGGCTTGAACCAAAATTTGCTCAAATAATCTCAGAGAGCTCTAAACATGAGTCTGGGGAGCTCAAATCTGAGAGAGAATTTACCCATAATCTCTAGTTGACATGAAACAGCAATGGACAGCAAAGAAAAAAGCAGGTACATTGTGTGGTCACTCACTGTTCCTAGGGTGTCACTGGAAACTCTACTCTAGATCCTGCTTCTGACACCAAAACTGTAAAAAAAAAAAAAAAAAAAAAGTCAGACAGTTTAACTTAGTAGTGAAAATGAACACAATTTGAATCAGAGAGTTTCCTGAAACAGCTTCCTATCAGTTTTAAGCAATCTCATGGTCACATGGTATTTAAGTTTTGGAAAAGAAAAGTGACATATGCAGGCAAGGGGAAAATGATGTACAAAACTGAAAGTGAAGGAATGTAGAGAAACAATTGAATTGGTTACATTTTGAAGTTTGTCTGCCTTAACATGGTCTAATAGACAGGACACCTGTGACTGGGTGAGGCCTAGCTACTGTGATTGCCTATAACCTAACAACTAACAAAAAAATCAGAATTCTAAGTAATACTGCAGTTTGTCTACGAAACAAAAGTAGGAGTACAGAGGACTTTTCATGCCAATATACTCTAACATAGCTAACAGCAGTTTATTAGCCTAAAGGAGAGGATTTTGCATCTTCTCAATATAAAGTAATGACAAGTCTTGTTTCAGGATAAATTAGAGACACGGACACTCAGAGGAATAGCAAAACAGGAATTTTATTAAGGAGAAAAAGTGAGCTCCCAGACAGACACAGAGGGATCCCAAAGGCCTGCTGAAGATGAACTGAGGCAAGGGGTTTTATTTTGCTCCAGAGGGGCTTGTTCATGCTTGTTCTCAGGAAGAGCTTGTTGGTTTTTCTCTTGTCATACAACTTTTCACCACATGCCCTCGAAGTGGGTCTGTAGGTCATCAGACACTAATGGTGAATTAATGAATTATTGCCCATGGCTTTTTCTGGATATTCTGAACCATAAAGACTCTTATCACTGTTCTGATATGGGGTGTATTATAAAAGAAGCCTCAGTTGCTTGATTTATCTACCTTAGATAGCTATCTTGGAAATCACTGTGAACGTTCCTTGTGAGCTATCAGCCCAGTGAGACCTGAGCTGCTACTGAGTTGTTGTGTCTCTGTCATATTTATTTTAATTTATTTTATACATTCTATCATATACATCACTTAGCTTGTAAAGTGAATGTTTCAACAGAAATACATTTCTGACCAGTCCAGTTGGGGATACTATACACGTTATGATCAACAGATAATAATCCATTTCTTTTTCCCATAAATGTCTTGTGTCTATTTTTCTACTTCTTGTCTTTCCTTAGACTCTCCTCTTTCTCCCACCCTCTTTGCATACTCTATCTGGGTTCTATAATCATTTTCTATGTTTTTGTATTCTCTAGTTTTTCAGTTTAAGTCACAGAGTGCAGGAAATCTTCAGCAACAAATCTTCCATATTTAACTACTTTCTGTGAAAAACCAGGGTCATATTGTTTTTTATGGCTGAGTGGTATTTCATAGAGTATATATACTATTTCAATCTATTCTTTTGTTTGCGGACATTTGGTTTGGTTCTATGTCTTAGCAATTTTGAATAATGCTGCAATAAACATAGATGTGCAAGCACTTTTCCAACTAAGCATTCTTCTGTCCTTTGGTTAGATAACCAGGAGTGGGATTGCTGGATCACATGGTAGTTCTATCTTTGAGGAATCTTCATATAGTGTGTTTTTATCTTTTTTTATTTCATTTTATTTAATACATTCAATCATGTTATTTAGCTTACAAAGTGAATATTTCAACATGTGAACATTTCTCCCTAGTCCAGTTGATAAAACTATAAAATTATCTTCAACAGACAATACCACATTTCTTTGTCCCATTAATGCTTTGCCTCTCTGTTTTTCTTCTAAATGTCCTTCCTCAGACTCTACTCTTTCACACACACTGTATCTGTATTTACATCAATTTACTGTGCTTCTATATCCTTTAGTCATTCAGTTTCAGTCATAGAGTACAGACACTTGGTAGATATTAAGTGAGGACATTCAATGTCTCTCCTTCATAACCTGGCTTGCTTCACTCAGCAGTAAATCTTCCATATTCTTCCACTTTCTGTCAAAAGCCAGGGATTTTTTTTTTTTATGTCTGAATAGTATTCCATAGAGTATATGTGCCACAGTTTTTCAAACCATTCATCTGTTAGTGGGCATTTGAGTTGGATCCATGTCTTAGTAATTGTGAATAGTGTCACAATAAACATCAATGTGCAAGCACTTTTCTGATTAAGAATTCTTCTGTCCTTTGGGTAGATACCAATGAGTGGGATTGCTGGATTATATGATAGTTCTATTTGTATATTTTTGAGGAATCTCCAAATTGTTCTCCACAGTGGCTGGACTAATTTACATTCCCACCAGCAGTGTAAGAGAGTTCGCCTTTCACCATACTTCTGCCAGTACTTATCTTTTTTTTTTTTTTTTTTTTGCTTTAGGGCCCGTGCCCTCCCCACGCCGCACC
>NW_006159921.1:69845-88298 GCF_000334495.1 Tupaia belangeri chinensis
TTTTTGCTATAGGGCACGTGCACTCCCCAGACAGACAGAGAGACAGAAAGTGAGAAATCACCCCCCAGGGGGGATGGCCATGATGCAATCCCTTCTCCTCCATTCTCCTCTCAAGATCTTGGGCACGCACACACACATGCCTGGCATGAGTTTTAAACCACTGCATTCGGGACGCGAACTGCGGTCAACTATATGGGAGTCCAGCAACATAGCCATTACACTAACTGCTGGTCCCTTATCATATATTTTTTTAAATCTTAGTCATTCTGACTGGGGTTAGGTGGTATCTCATCGTTCTTTTGATCTGCATTTCTCTTACAATGAGGGAGGTTGAGCATTTTTTCATATGCCTTTTGGCTATTCGTATGTCATCTTTAGAGAGTGGTTTTTTTCAACTAATTCTCCCATCTTTTAATAGGATTAATCATCTTTTTTCAAAACAGCTGCTTGAGTTCCTTGTGTCTCCATCTTAAAGTTTAACCATTCTGTGATTCTTTCTTGGGAACTGTACCCTAATTATACTTTGGGGTTCCCTGACTCCTACCTCATAAGATCTGAGAGTACCAATCTGCTAATCACTCTGATTCGAGCATTGCACATGGTATGTGTAGACTAGGAAAATGTACTGTATCCACACAAGGTACAAGTATGTACCAATTATAAATTGACATCTAAAAATAAAAATGAATGTGGAATAATAAGATAATGTGCATTTAAAATACATATTATTCTTAGTACAAACATTTTTCTAAGCTTACTTATTTAATTTATAAAAAGAGGCAGACATAAAGACAGTGACAGAGAGAAAGGCATCCTCCATAGAATCCTGACACACCATGATTTTTCAGTCCTTCAGTCTCCCAGCCAAGACAAAGTGCACATGCATCCCAAAACACTTCAGATCATTGTGGCACCTGGACAGTAGGCACCCACATGGCCTCAGCACTGTAGAGCTGCTCTCTGCTGCAGGTGCCACTTCTCTATTTAACTTTTTATTTATTTATTTATTTATTTTAATTTGACCAGAGAGAGAAATAGAAAGAAAGCAAGAAACCAAGTCCCCAGGTCCAGGACTCGAACCACAGTCAGCCATGTGGGAGTCCAGCGGCCTTAACCATCATGCCACCTGCCAACCCCCAAGACAAACGTTTTTTAAATAATTTCTGTCTGTTCTTTATACTCACTCACACTCTCAAACAGTATTGATTAAGCTGATAATACACTAAAAGAGATAGCTGAAAAACAATTGTAACTATCAAATCAAATATATGTATCAAACTATCAGATCAAATATATTTATCAAACTATCAAATCAAACATATGTATCCCAATATCATAATTAATAAGGAATGTGTTAGTGCCACAAGGTCTTCCTACCTTCTGCGTCCTCAACCCTGTGTTTCTCACAGAGATAGCATCAATCTTAAACTTTTTTTAATTTGCAGAATTTTTCTTTTTTTTATTATCATTATAATCTTGTTTATATTACATTGGATTGCATATAACTTTACAGCATATTACATTGCTTTTTCAAAAGGGAATGCCATGCATGTCAGTCAATACAGAGACATTAATCTCCCCGCTTCATTATTCAATATTTCTTCATTGTTTTTCCCAATCATTATTATTATAATTCCAACTATTTTTTAAAACAGTCAATCACTATTGTTAATAACCCCTATCTGTTTCTCACTAACGTCCTGTCTCTCTATTGTTCACTTGCTATCTTTCTCTATCCTCTTCTCTTCACTTACCCCATTCCACACTGTCCTATTCTCATTAAGTACCTTCACTGTGTTTATGTCCTCCGAATTTTTGCTCTCTATTATAGAGTGCGGATAGTCGGTATATATTGAGTGGATACATACAATATCTTTCTTTCATAGCCTGGCTTACTTCACTCAGCAATAGATCCTCCATATCTGACCATTTTCTATCAAATTCCAGGGTCTTGTTATTTTTTATGGCTGAGTAGTATTCCATAGAGTAGATATACCACACTTTTCCAATCCATTCATCAGTTTGTGGACATTTAGGTTGGTTCCATGTCTTGGCAATTGTGAATAATGCTGCAATAAACATTGATGTGCAAGCACTTTTCCGATTGAGCGTTCTCCTGTCCTTTGGGTAGATACCCAGAAATGGGATTGCTGGATCAAATGGTAGTTATATTTGTAGATCTTTGAGGAACCTCCATATTGTTCTCCACAGTGGTTGAACCAGTTTACATTCCCATCAACAGTGTAGGAGAGTTCCCTTTTCACCACATCCCCACCAACACTAATCACTTTTTATATTCTTAATCTTTTCTATTATGACAGGGGTTAGGTGGTATCTCATTGTGGTTTTTATCTGCATCTCCCTTATGATGAGGGATTTTGAGCATAATCTTAAACTTTTTATGGCTCAATGGCTTAGGCAGATGAACAGAAATTGGGAAAGTTCCCTCAGTCATGTAGACTGACTGGTCAGAGTGACCATTGTGGGAATCTGAAACCACTACCAGGGGATCTGGGAGATTTTATAAACCACACACTCTGAAGAATTTCCTTTAAAGATCCCACCTTTCCTCCTGTGAGGTCAGCTTTCATACAGTGAGAGCTCACTAAGCTACATGTCTCCTGATCTCGTCAGTGCCTTTCTTTTTGTTCGTGTTGATTCTGGGTCTACATGGTCTTCTTCACATACTGCCCCCACTGGCATAATACATTCTTTTTGTCAGGCCCAACCAGTCCTCTTCCTGTCTTGTTCTATGCAACTCCTTGGAGCCTTCCCTTTTTGGCCATGTTTGTGTCTTGAAGTGATCTCTTCAGACTCATTCTCTGGCACCTCTGTCACTGCCTTTGATGGCTCTCCACATCTGCCTGGTGTGTAATGTCATAATTTTCCTGGGATTATTCTCATTTTCTTTGCTATGATACTTCTTAAATGTTAGCATAAACCAAAAATCAAGTGTCCTCTTCTTTAAAATGAATCAGTACCTCTATGCTAGGAAAGTTGTTCTCCTGGGTCAGAGTCCAGGGAAATAAGAACCCACAGATTGTAAGTTGTCAGACAGTTCTTGTGCTTGTGATGGTCACAACAGGCTTCTCTAACTTAGACTTCCCACTGAGGCTGGCCCGGTTCTTCCTGGTGAATGTCTTAAATGATCATGACAGGTGGTGTGCCAATTTGTCAACATGGCTTCGTACCTTGGAGACACCTGCTATCCAACTGGAGTTAAGTGAGTCACTTCATACCACACTCACTCTTGCTTGAGAGGCACCAATTTTTTTATGTGGGAGGCTGCACACCAGCGAGTCTGCTGAGGCCATTTTCATGAGTCTCTTACTATTGTCATCTTAGGAAGCCCTTAGGTTTCGGTTTCTCAGAGAGCAAACAATTATCCAACGCCAAAGGCCATGATTGGCTTCCCGTCTCTCACTCCTTCCCTCAGGAAATCTGTTCTACTGTCCTGCGGGTCGGGACACGTGGCACCTGAACAAGGGACCTGAGTATGAAGGATCCAGTGAAGAGCACCCAAGGAAGGCCGGTGAAAAAAACATAGAAGGACAAAGAGAAGACGTCCTGGTAAGTAGTTATTTACATTTCATTTTAAGTACGGGCAATAATGGGACAAGGGCTTAGTCAGCATGAAATATCCATTCAGGACTTAAAAGAAGCCCTTGCCGTTATGATCACTAAGGGAGAGCAGATCATGCAAAATGATCAACCCCAGGAGGAGGCTATAGCTGCCTCATATCTAACCAAAGATTCTAAAATTGAAAAAGAACAGGGAGAGGATCTTATTTCCTTAGATAGTGAGGAAGAAGTTAAAAGCCCTGAAGGTGAGACAAAATCCAAAAAATCCAAAAAACTAAAAAAGAAAAACAGCCTTAAAGCTCTACCAGAGCCCAAGAAAAACCTATACCCCTCCCTTACAAAATTTAAAAACTACTCAGACGAGTCATCAACTAGTTCAGAGGAGGAAATCCTAGAGGCCGAGGCTGACAAATATAATAACCTCAAATGGCCGCCTGAAGAAGAAACTTTAGAAACAAAGGCAGCCAGATACAATAATCTAAAATGGCCACCTGAAGAAGAAAACTGAATCAGCTACAAGAATCTCTCTGGCAACGCAGAAAAGAACTCACTGACAATCCCTTATGGTCCGCCTGGAACGGCCTCCTCCTGTTTCTACTCCCTCTGCTCAGTCTTTTCCTTGGCCTTTTAATTGTTCACTGGGACCTGCTATATTTAATAGGCTCCTGTCATTCCTCAAACAACAAATTGATTTGCTTACTATGCGGCCTATTCAGGTCCACTACACTAGATTGGAGATGGAAGACCAACACCCCTATACTGGTCTCACCTGAGGCACTGAATCGGTTAGCCAAAGACGGGTAAGAGAGTCTGATGAACCCAATAACTGTTCAGTCCTTCCACCTAAGACAGGAGGCCCATCACAGCTATGGGGCTCTCCAATGACGGGTAAGAATGGATGTATGGTTCCATAAACGACTCCAACCTAAGATAGGCACGATGCCCCCCAGGCCTTTTCCTCATCTCTCAAATTAAAACAGAGAAGGGGAACATGTGGGAGCCTGCACACCAGCGAGTCTGCCAAGGCCATTTTCATGAGTCTCTTACTATTGCCATCTTAGGAAGCCCTTAGGTTTCGGTTTCTCAGAGAGCAAACAATTACACAACATCAAAGGCCATGATTGGCTTCCCTTCAAAACCGCACTCTGATACTGCACTCTGATTGACCGCAGTCTATAATGCTCACTGATTGGTGAACTCGGAATCCCTCATGTTTGCATATCCGGGTACCCCATGATTGGTCCATCTAGAATCCTTCATTTACATATAGAGCAACCAATCACCGCTCACCAACATGTATATAACCATGATCTCTGCCGCATAATAAATGGACAATCCTGAAGAGTTGTAACACTGTGTCGTCTCCATGCTGTTCATCCCGTCTCTCACTCCTTCCCTCAGGAAACCTGTTCAACTGTCCTGCAGATTGGGAAATGTTTAAATTTTATTTTAGCAATTTTCTCATTAATGTCTAATTTTTTTACCTCAATGTTCCTGCAAACAAACAAACAAAAAAGAAAAACTGTGACCAAGGTTCTAAATATCTGAATCCATAATTGAGATCTTGCATGAGGTGACTTGAGACCAAAAAATCTTGGGTTGGTGTTGAGAGATGTGAGGTGTAAGCATGGGGTCACAGCATGAGTCTAGTCTTTCATCACCTCCCAGTGAGGTAGAAGATAGGCTTGGGACCTAGAGTTAGGACAAAAGCCCGAGAGGGAGTCATAGCAGCTAAACTTCCACAGAAAGTCAACCACAGCAGAGTTCAAAATAGTGAGAGGTAAGGTCAACAGTTTCCACACAGTTTTCATTACATCCCAGACAAACAATGCAGATCTTTATGGTCAGTTAGCCCTACTGCAAGCTTTAGTAACTAGATTACCTTAGCTATCAGTTGAGAAATGCAACACGAATGCTGACTTCATAGATGATTTTAGCTATTTTATCAAAGCCCATTTTCTTTTATATGTCTGTGTGTGTGTCTATATGTATATTTAAAATTTATTTTATACATTCATGCACTGTACATCACTACACCTTGTAAAATAAATTTACCCAACATTAACACACTTCCCACCAGTCCAGCTGAAGATATTATACATGTTAACACCAAAAGGGACACCTTTCCGTGTCCCTCAAATGTCTTGCCTATTTTTCTCCTTGATTCCTTTTCTCTCACTCTCCCTCTTCCCACATTGTCTCCAGTGTCCATAACCATTTTCCATGCTTCTATAGCCTCTGATCTTTCAGTTTCTACCACAGAGTGTAGACAGTTTAAAGTCCATTTTCTTTTCTTTCTTTCTTTATTATTTCATTTTTATTATTCTTTTTTTTTTTTTACATTCAGTTGCTATACATCATTTGGCTTGTAAAGAGAATTAATCCAACATGAAATACTTCTCAAACCAGTCCTGTTGAAAATACTATATATGTTATCATTAACAGGTAATAAGCCATTTCTATGTCCCACAAATGCCATGCCTCTTTATTTTTTCTCCCTGATTTCCTTCCCTATACTCTTCCCTCGTTCCCCACCTTCCACACTCTCTTCAGTATCAATAATTGTTTTCAGTGCTTTTGTGTCTTCCAATATTTCAGAGAGCATGGAAAGTTGGTATATATTAAGTGGAGTCACACAATATCTTTCTTTCATAGCCTAGCTTGCTTCACTCAGCAATAAATCTTCCATATTCAACCACTTTCTATCAAATGATGCCAGGGTCTTGTTTTTGATATATATGTGTATACACACACACACACACACACACACACACATATACGGCTGAATAGTACTTCATAGAGTATATGTGCCACACTTTTTCAATCCATTCATCTATTTGTTGACGTTTGGGTTGGTTCCATGTCTTAGCAATCATGAATAATGCTGCAGTAAATATAGATGTGCAAGCGCTTTTCTGACTGAGCATTCTCTTGTCTTTTGGGTAGATACCCAGAAGTGGAATTGCTGGATCAAATGATAGTTCTATTTGCAGATCTTTGCGGAACCTCCATATTATTTTCCACAGTGGCAGTACCAATTTACATTCCCACCAACAGTGGAGAGTTGCTCTTTCATCACAACTCCACCAATACTTATAATAATTTTTTGTATTTTTAATTTTCATCATTCTGACAGGGGTTATGTGGTATCTCATTGTAGTTTTAATCTGCATCTCCTTTATGATGATGAATGTTGAACATTTCCTCATATGCTTTTTGACTGTTTGTATGTCTTCCTTACAGAGATTTTTGTTCAACTTATTTTCCCATCTTTTCATTGGGTTAATCATTTTTTAGGTGTAAGCTACTGGAGTTACATGTGTATTCTGGTTATCAGTCCCTTATCTGAGGCATAGTTTACAAAAATATTCTCCCATTTCAAAGGTTGTCGATTCATGCTAACTACTGTGTCTTTTGCTGTGCAGGAATTTCTTTTTAAAATTAATTTTATTATTTTTTCATTAAAGGTATTTTTATACAAACTATTTTATACATAGACATCATACATATATTTTAATGCTACACAAATTTCATTGTATGAATATTCCATGGTATTGACTAAAAATGATTAACAAGTCAATATTGGTAATATTAGTTAATACTAGTCAATTATCAATAATATCCCTGCCTAATAGCCATTTACAACTTGTTTTCTTTGAATATTTTATTAATTCACAAAGGATCTTAACTAATATAAATACTTTCAAAACAAGTACAGAGGATATATACATATCTATGAACACATGTCTGACTTCAGGTATAAAACTCAGTGAATAAGATGAGCATACAATAAAATAGCACCAAGTTGAGGCTATATAGCTTATAATGGTCATTAAATAGAGGTGTGTGTGTGTGTGTGTGTGTATACATATGTGTATATATATGGATATATATATTTAAATTTCAAGATAATCAGTTTTAGCTGTAATAAGTCAAAACCCAACAATGTTAAGGAAAATTTGCCAAAGTCTTGAAGCCAAGAAAAAGGTCAGGATTCTGTTCAAATTGTAGGCAGATATTAAAAACTAAAAAAAAGATAGGGACAAAGGTAAAAATCTGTTAATAAGTGCACTATAATTTTCTTCTGAAACATTTTTTCCTCTTTCCATTCCCCCTTTTACCAAAGAGAAGCATAAACTAGCTTATTTGCAACAGATAGATACAGCTAATCTCATTTTTTGTTTGTTGTTATTTGTACAAAGCCCCATAAGAATAGTAACTGATTTAGTTGGCTTTGCTGGTACCTTTTATAAGGAGCTTCAGATTAGACTCTTTAAAAGAGTAATAATCCTGAGGCTACTGAGCCAAGTCAGAGACTCACCATCTACCTGTGCCTTTAAGTGCCCATATTTGAAAGTTTTTTGGGCCTATAGTGGGTCCAGGGGAGTAGTCAGGTCCAGGGACAAGGAGCCAGGCCCAGACATGGGATTTCTCTTCCCAGACATGTGCTCTTGGACACATCACAGAACTCCTCTGTGCTTTAGTTTGAACTTTTTTTTTTTTTTTTTGAGAGGTTTTTGCTATAGGGCGTGTGCACTCACCAGAAAGACAGAGAGAGACAGAGAGATAGGAAATAAGAAATCACCCTCCAGGGGGGATGGCCACGCCACAATCCCTTCTCCTCCATTCTCCTCTTGGGATCTTGGGCACGCATGCACACATGCCTTGTGTGAGTTTAAGCCACCGGATCTGGGACTCGAACCGCGATCGGCTACATGGGAATTCAGTGACATAGCCATTATGCTAACTGCTGGTCCCTGAACTTTTTCATTGGTAAAATGCTATAAGTGTTAACAAACTCCCTAAGACTCTCACCTGCCCAGGCCCTGCCTTCTCTAGGAGTCTGGCCCTGGAGCATACTATGTAGGAGGAGGCCATGCAAACAGGGCCCTCCTTCTGCTGAAGAAAACCAGCCCAGCCCTGACCCTGCAGCTCTGGGGGAGGAGCTCAGCCTGCATTCCCAGGGCTCCCGGTGGAGATCAGCCCTGAGCACAGAGGACTCCCCATGAGGCGTGAGCTGAGCTGAGTCCTCCTAGTGGCTGTCCTCAGAGGTGACTCAGGGAGAGCTGGACACCCAAGTGTGCAAGTGGGTGGAGTGAGAGGAGCCGTGGGGGAAGTGACAGCTCCTGACCAGGGGTCTCTGTGCTGCAGCTGTCCAGGGTGAGGTGCAGCTGGTGGGGTCTGAGAGAGCCTTAGTGCAACCCAGGGGGTCCTGAGACTGTCCTGTGCAATCTCTGGGTTCACCTTCAGTGATTACTGGATGGACTGGCTCCGCCTGGTTCCAGGGAAGGGGCTGGAGTGGGTTCACTTCATTAGAAACAAAGAAAATAGTCACACGACAGAGTACGCTACTCTGTGAAAGGCAGACTCATCATCTCTGGAGAAAATTTCTGAAGCATGGCCTACCTGCCAATGAGCAGCCTGAGACCAGAGGGCATGGTGTGGATTACTGTGTGAGGGACGCAGTAAGGGGACCTCAAGTGCAGCCATGCACACACCTCCTCCAGAACTCAGGGCCACCAGGGGGCACTCAGGACCTTCCAGCACAAGCATCAGCCCAGGGCAGGTGCACAGAGGTCAAGGCTGGTTTCTGCTGGGGTCAGGGACTACCTCTCTATCTCACAGTCTTTCCTGGCAGCCTCTTCAGAGTTATGAATTTTTTTCCTACCCATGACATTTCTGAATTTAAGATGTTTAGCTGTAATTAAAAGAATCATTCACATATGACCACAAACAGACTGTAGAGTATGGAGGCTGGAAACATGGAGGCAGAGGAAGAGGCTTCGAGACAGTCGGTGTGAATACAAGCCTGACTCTGTACATGGAGGGGAAAAGAAAGTTTCTGCATCTTCATTCAGTCGTGGTGCAGCTTAAGGCAGTCTGGGAGATTGGCCGTGTGACACTGAGCCGGCTCTCCTGCCTCGGTGCCAGCGCCGAGCCCAGCTCATCCGAGAGCTGCCCACAAAATGTGTGTCTTCAACCAGAACCGAGGGGATGGATGGGATCAGAGGCGGGCTCCAGCATTGGATGTGTGGGAGTGCTTTGTCAGGATCAACCCACTGTCAGTGAAGTTTAAAGAAAACAGTTTTATGTGGTGTTTCTAAGTGCCCTGTGTAGGCAAACACGCAGTGCACAGTGAAAACCACTGTTGTCACCCTCCTGATTTCGGAGCTCTGTGTCTGCTGTCCCAAAGTCTCCTTCGTCCTATGGACTGTGAAATGCAGCAGGAGTACACCATCTCTCGGAGGCCCTGGCGCTTCTCCCTGCACAGAATTCAGACTGGAGTGCACCTGCCCTTGCCCTCACTTGGCTCCACCCCTGGGCTTGGCTCTGGTCTGGGCGAGGGGCCTGTCCTCACACCTCGGAGCCTGCAGACATCCCAGCTGCAGCTGACAGACAGGGTGTTGTACACGGGGGGACCTTGAGCCGTTCTGAGCAATGAATCTGCACAGGTCTGACTGGGTTCCGAGTCAGGGGTTCCTTAGGCCCCACCTTGATCCGAAATGCCTGCAATAGCTCTGTTTACACGTGTCTGGCCTATCTCCTCACCTCACAGACTTGTAAGTATGCTTAGAGAAAAGCACATGGTGTGTGTCATCCCGACAGCCCATTGTCTTCACCGAAGTTGAAGCTCGCTCCTGAGCCTTCCCTGAGCCCATATGGGCGCTTCCTTGAGAAATCCCATTTCAGAAGGAATTCTGCTATTTTTTTTTCTGGGGGGGAGTGGGGTAGAGGTTTTTGCTATAGGGCGTGTGCACTGGCCAGAAAGACAGAGAGAGACAGAGAGACAGAAAGTGAGAAATCACTCCCCAGGGGGGATGGCCACACTGCAATCCCTTCTCCTCCATTCTCCTTGGGATCTTGGGCATGCACACACATGTGCCTGGCATGAGTTTAAGCCACCAGGTCCGGGACTCGAACTACGTTCAACTACATGGAAGTCCAGTGACATAGCCATTATGCCAACTGCTGGCCCCAAATTCTGCTATTTTTTTTTCCTTTTCTTTTTTTGGAGAGGTTTTTGCTATAAGGTACATGCACTCGCCAGAAAGACAGAGAGAGACAGAGAGATAGAAAGCAAGAAATCACCCCCTGGGGGGGATGGCCACACCGCAATCCCTTCTCCTCCCTTCTCCGCTCAGGATCTTGGGCCCTCACGCACATGCACCCGACGTGAGTTTAAGCCGCCTGGTCCAGAACTTGAACTGCGGTCAACTACGTAGGAGTCCAGCGACATAGCCATTACGCTAACTGCTGGTCCCCCAGATTCTGCTATTTGACCCAGATCCTCCTGCTTCACCTTCAATCACCCTCAACATTGGATTGGATTTCTTGTCCCCATCTTCCTCCAGGTGAGGCCTCACCTGCCTGCAGGGCAGTCAGCCAGACCCCAGTGTTTCCTTTAGTGGTTTCCTGCCCACAGCCCCTCCTGGCTCCAGCCCTGTGGCATCGTGCTGGTCCTGATCCCTCCCTCACCAGAATCCCCTCACCTCTGCCCCTACCCTTACGATGGCCATGAATGAAGTCTTCCTTATTGTGCTTTTTCCCGAGTGTCGGCGAGCGTCCTTTCTTTCATGAGCCCGCCCTCACATTACTGAATCGACCTGGGAAGGGCCCCCACAGTGCCGTACATGGTGATGCTGCTGCCCATAAGGAGCTGCATGGGGAGTGACAGCCAGCCCCCATCAGCCCCGATGCGCCGCTGGCCACTGTGGTGTGCGTGCCTGGACACTGCCGGCTGGGTAGGAGCTCCACCACAGGGACAGACCACCTGTTTCTCTCTCTCCAAGTTCATAATTTCTACAGATATAGCTTCTTCAAAATATAATCTTTCAGGGGTCAGGAAGTGGCGAGGTGGTTAAGGAGCTGGATTCCCACATGAGTGACTGATTCAAATCCTGGATCTGGTGGCTTAAAAATCATGCCAGCTACATGTGTGTGTCCAAGATCCTGAGAGGAGAATGAAGGAGAAAGGATTGTAGTATGGGCATCCCCTCTTGGGGAGGGGGTGATTTCTCCCTTTGGCTTTCTGTGTATCTCTCTGTCTCTCCCCTCTCTAGCAAGTGCATACTCCCTATGACAAAAAATATATGTATATATATGTAATTTTTCATATCTACTAACAGACACAAATATATTTAGCTTCTCTATACTATACTAAAACAAATGAAAACAAATAAATAAATGGGCCACTTGGTAGCAAAGCAGACACATCAGGACTTATAGGACCAGTCCCCGCTTTCCACCAAGGGATTCCCTAACACACACAGGTCACGCAAGACATGTCTACGCTAGGCTGACTGACCTGGGTGGAGAATGCGTGATGGCCCTGTTTTAGTTACCTCTCCCTCCAACTGAAGAAAGAGAGAAGTAAACCCTACAAAAACATATAGGCTTAAAAGTATGTTCTGTAAATTTTGTTAGTATTTTATCTTATTTGGAAATGATCTAGATATTCATTAAATATTCATTATTTAATTTAACTTAGAAAAACAACAACAGTATAAGTTGCCAAAGAAATCTGGGAAGCTAATTTTTATATGGATTTTTTTTTATTAATGACTGGGCTTAAATTAAATGTATACATTAACTTAGGAAAACTGATATTTTAAAAATTATATTGTCTCATTCAGATGAATTTTTGTATCTTTTTTATGTATTTATTTATTTTACTTCAAGTTCTTTTATGCATTTAATCACATTATTTAGCTTGCAAAGTGAATATTCCAACATATGTACATTTCTCCTTGGTCCAGTTGATAACACTATAAAGTATCTTCAACAGATAATACCCATTTATATGTCCCTTTAATGCTTTCCCTCTCTATTTTTCTTCTAAATGTCATTCCTCAAACTCTACTCCTTCACTCACCCTCTTTCCACACTATATCTGGTATTCACAACAATTTATTGTGTTTCTATATACTTTAGTCAGTTTCAGTCATAGAGTATGGACACTCAGTATATATTGTCTCCCCTTCATTGCCTGACTTGCTTCCCTCAGTAGTAAATATTCATCCACTTTCTGTGAAAAGCCAGAGTCTTGTTTTTTTTTTTTTTTTTTTTTTTTTTTTGAGTAGTATTCCATAGAGTATATGTGCCACAGTTTTTCAATCCATTCATTTGTTCTTGGGCATTTGGGTTGGTTCCATGTCTTAGCAATTGTGAATAGTGCCGCAATAAACATCGATGTGCAAGCATTTTTCCAATTAAAAATTCTTCTGTCCTTTGGGTAGACACCAAGGAGTGGGATTGCTGGATCATATGGTAGTTCTATTTGTAGATCTCTGAGGAATCTCCAAGTCATTCTCCACAGTGGCTCGACCAATTTATATTCCCACTAGCAGTGTTATCTTTCATCTCTCAGAGAAATTATTAAAGTACTTCCTAATAATTTGGGAAGCTATTTTTAAGGAGACCTATTGTAGTAGGAAGGGAAGTGAGCCATTATCCAGATACCTTCTGTTGAATGTTTTACGGCATGTGCAGGTGAGGCAGAGCCTGGGGCCAAGTCAGGGCTGGGTCAGGGCCAAGAGTGAGGCAGCTCTGGGCTCAGAGAGGTGGAGTGACCCTTCCATCTGTTTCCAACATCCCATGTAGACCAGGTGCTATCATAGAGGTAAACACCACTGAGTTAAAAAAAGAAAGAAAGAAAGAAAAATAAAAAAATAAACTGCTTATAGGGGCCCAGAATGACTAGGGGGCCTGACCTCAGTCCTTTCCCCTTATTAGGACAGACTCATGCAAATTCCTTTCTGAGCTCCAGGGTGAAATTCACTGAGGGCTGTGGGGCTCCCAGCTCTCCCCAGGCAGCGCTGATGTCTCACGCAGAGCTGTGTCTGGAAGATGAGGCTGTGGGGGCTTCTCCTCTGCCTGCTGACGGCTCCCCAAGGTGAGTGTCTCAGGTATCAGACCTGGTCCATGGGGGATGGTGACTGCAGGTGACAGACAGCACTGATCTCCTTGTCCCCAGGTGTGCTGTCCCAGGTGCAGCTGCAGGAGTCGGGCCCAGGACTGGTGAAGCCCTCGCAGACCCTCTCCCTCACCTGCTTTGTCTCTGGATTCTCCATCACGACCAGTGGTTACTATTGGCACTGGATCCGCCAGTCCCCAGGGAAGGGTCTACAGTGGGTGGGAGAAATAAGTTATTCTGGAGTCGCAAAATACAACCCAGCCCTGAAGAGCCGCAGCTCCATCTCCAGAGACACGTCCAAGAACCAGTTATCCCTGCAGCTGAGCTCTGTGACCCCGGAGGACACGGCCCTGTATTACTGTGTGGGAGACACAGAGAGGAGACCTCAGTGTGAGCCCAGACACAAACCCTGCAGGACTCAGGGCCACCAGGGGGCGCTCAGGGCTCAACCATGTAGAAGCCCAGACCCAACAGCAGCGGTTTCCCTGCAGGTACTACATTTTTTCTCTCTCCTACTATTTAGAAAAAGAAGAAGGTGGTGGTCAGTAATCAGGATACGTGGCACTGCTGGTGGGGAATTCGGAGCAGCCAGGACAATCAATGGCTGAGTAAGTGCTTCTTAGCTACAACAGAGAAGGCACTAACCATAAAAGAAATCAATACTCAATCGAAACTGTACGGTGCTGTCATAAAAGAAAATTGACCAATGAAATAGTACACAGAGTCCAGATATAAATTTAGGCTCAATTGATTTGTGACAAAGTTGCCAAGAACACACAATGGGAAAATAACAATTTCTTTAATGATGATATTGAAAAAATGATATTGACATGCAGAAGAATGAAAGTGGACCGATATCAAATGCCATATTTAATAATCAAGTCAAAGTGGACTGAAGACTTAAACCTAATACCGGAAACTGTAAAGGTACTAGAAGAAAATGAAGGGTGTAAAGGCTCCCAGAACTGACCTGGGAAATGATTTCTTGGACATGACCTCAAAAGCACAGCCAACAAAAAGAAAAACAGGTAAGCGGGACTTCATTAAACTAACAACCTCTGCACAGCAAATAAACAATTACCAGTGAAAGGAGATGGCCTATATTTTGATACAAAATATTTGCAAATCAATATTTGGTAGGGGTCAAATACCAAAAATATATCAGGAACTCAAACTATTCGATAGCAAACAAGAATAAAAGCAAGTAACACTTTTAAAAACAGGCAAAGGGCCTGAATAGTCATTTCTCAAAAGAAGGCATACAAATGGCAACTGGGTAGATTACAACAAAACAAAACCCAACAATTCAACACCATCAATCACCAGGGAAACACAAATTAAAATCACAATGATGCATCACCTTAGATGTGAGAAGGGCAGGATAAGAGGAAAGGAGAAAATGCAGGTGAGGGTGTGGAGCAGAGGTAGCAGGCCTGTAGGGACTGTGAGTTAGTGCAGCCATTCCGGAAAACAGTCTGAAGGCTCCTCAAATAACGAAAAACAACTATCTCAGGGTCTGTCAAGTCCACTTCTGGTTACATATCACAAGGAGTTGAAATTCTGTGCTGCATTCGCCACGTGAAAGCAACCAGAGAGCCCATAAATGGATGATGAAAACGTGTCCTGTGGGGTATTATTCAGCCTTAAGAGAAGAGAGCCCCGCCATTTGTGGTAACATGAACAAATCTGTAAGACTTTATGCTAAGTGAGATAAATCAGGGAGAGACAGATACATGCCGTGAGATTTCACGGTGCGTCTGGACTATTGAAATCATGGCAGTGAGAGGAGAACAGAACTTGACTAGGTTGGAGTGGGAGGGTTTTGAAGGGCAGGCTTCCTTCTCTTGGAAGGAAGATAAGTTCCTGGGGCTTAATGGTCAGCATGGTACCCATAGTTAAAGTATTGCATATTTCAAATTTGCCGAAAGACTGGATTTTACGTGTTCTTATCACAAAGGACAATAAGAACGTGAGAGATACATGTGCTAATCTGATGTGGTTATTCCAGTGTGTACGTGTATCACAACAAAACACAGTACCCCATAAGTAGGTACACTTATTGTCAATGCAAATTAAAGTGAGTTAAGATTAAAGCAAACTATATTTGAGGGGTCATTTTAAGAAGATAAATAGAAGAAAACAGATAGCGTGACTGTAATTTAAGCATATATACTTTACGAAGAACTTGCACCAGAATATAGAAAGCACTTTTATTACTGAATACAAAATAAACAGTTAAAAATAAAAAAAAAAATGACGTTGACATGTGTTGTAGTGGTCAAGGTGCTGAACTCCCACATGTCCAACCATGGTTTGAGTCCTAGACCTGGTGTCTTGCTTTCTCACTTTTTTTCTCTCTCTCAAATGAAAACAGGAGAAAAAGAAAGAAAAGAAAAGAAAAAGAAAAAGCTAGTGAAAATTTACAAGATACATGTCATCACAGAAGACTCAAACATGAACACAGGCCCATGGAAAGAGGCTTGGCCTTGTAAAAACAGAATCCACATGACCCAACAATACCTTTTCTAGAGTTATGCCCTAAAAAACTGAAAAGTGGGTATTTATGCACACTCTCGCAGAGACGTTCACAGCAACATGACTCGTACTCCAGAAGATCCTGCCAGCTGATGGATGAACCAACGCAGACTGCCCACACAATCACATATTATTTTTCCCACATTGAATATCAGAAACAATAATGATTTATGCTGTGATGTAAAAAAACATTGAGCACATTATGATAAGGGAGAAATATCATAGACAAAAAGTCCCCTGCATGAGAGTCTGTGGCAGGAAGTGTCCAGGACAGGCAGCGATGGCGTCAGGGCGGGCTGTGGCTGCATAATGGGCCCGATTTCCTCTTGGTGGGAGGGGATCGTTTTGGAGCTGGACAGAGGGTAGGAGGCAACAGGGTGCCTGTGCTCAGTGCCGCAGTTTATCACCTGAGGGGCATGCTCTGCAAATTGTCCCTTAACAGAACTTGAGCTTTGAAAAGACCCACAGAAACCCCAAACTCAGGATCTGCAGACCATGCCCCCGAGGAATGAAATGGTGTGAGCAGACTATGCTCAGGCCCAGGGCTGCCCATGCCAAGGACGGCTGTGGTTGTCACCAACACCAGAACCTCTTCCTGGTGGGTTACCAGGGAGGGCCCTAGTAGGGACTTGCTCCATATTGGCAGCATTTGTGCGTCTGTGTTTACTCAGCCTGAAAAAGTAACACACACCCAGAGGAAGTAAATAAAAGTATGTGAATAAATAAAGCAGGGGAACGCCAGCATCTGTACAGGAATGACCCTTGGGCTCCCCCTCATCCATCTCCAGTCCTGGTCCGTCGAGTCCAGCAGAGATGCTTTCTAAGATGAATAATTCAAGACTTTCTGGATGCTGCCAGCAAACTGGCCATTGCTTACAGATGCCAACTCACGCCCGTTATGGGAACTATATCCTGTGGGGCCATCAGGGCCTTAAGTCGAAATAAAATAGCAACAGCGACACTGGAGCAGTTCTGAGAGTTCCCCAGAGTGCTGCAGTTTGGTTCTATTGTGACACTTGTCCAGCCCCAAGTCACGGAATGGCATCTCAGAACCCATCACCTTGTCCCTGGAGGTGGACGGGCCTGGCACCTGGCTGTGTGGACCTGAGCACCCAGTGGGGCAGCATCGGTCCAGGGTGAGGGATGCCGGCTTCAGGGGCCCTACGTGCTCTCTGACCACCAGGGCTGCCCCAAGGCAGGTGCAGGACAGGGGAGGCTTCCTCTCCTGCCCAATGTCGGACCATCTGCCAAGGATGTGAAGTCCTCACTGCCTTTCTGGACAGACGCTGTATTCTCTGCTCAGACGTGCAAGGCAGACTCCACAGCCTGACCGAGAACAGGGCTGGAGGGAACTCCAGGGTGCCAGCTCTCAGCACACCCGTCACAATGACCCCGTGTCCTCTCACTGTGGCTGTGACACTGACCCTGCGTGGTCTCAGGGTCTGGATGGCACGATCGCTCCTTCACCTGATCTGTGCTCCTGCTGCAGCTATTCCACGACCTCCTGCGCAGGAGTCCCTCTTTACACCCTTCCCACCAGCTCTGCCCATCCTTCCTCATGTCCAGCCCAGGGCAGGAAGACCAGCAGCCCTTTTGTAATATGCAAACATGGTGAAGAGGCTAAGACTAACAAGTCAACATTATTTCGAATGATTCATAAACTTAAAACCATTATATCACTTAATCTAATTCTTAAAAGGTCAAATTGCAGAGTGGGACATTGACATGCAAAAGTCAGTCATATTTCTGTATACTCAGAATATCAAGGATAAGAGCTTGAAGACACCTTCATGGCTCCTGAGAACTAGTAATTTCAGGGGAATCAGAGAAATGAGGATTTTCCAATGATAATTCAGCCTCCAGCCCACAAACTTCCATGGTAGGAAGACTTTCAAGCCTCCTGTTTCTGTCTCTGTCTCTCTCTATTTCTGTCTCTGTCTTCTCATTTTGTGGTAATTTTCCCTTTTAAAAATTTTTTAAGGCAAAGCATTTCCTGGGCTTTCAGCCTCTTCTTTCCCTTTATCTTGTTAATCCCCTCTCTCCCTCCCAACCCAGGAGAGGCAAGGAAATAGGTCTTCTTGAAGACACCTTCATGGCTCCTGAGAACTAGTTTTCTAATTTTTGCTTTTTAAAAAAAATAATTTTTTTTTAGTTTTTTTTCTTATTTTTTTCCTTCTTTTTTTCTCTGTTTCTTGGTTGTTTTTGTTGCTGTTGTTTCTCTCTCTTTGTTTCCTTTTCTGCACACTCCTCAATGCTCAGATTGAACTTCAAGTTTGGGAAGAAACACACCATCCATCAAATGACTAGAAATCACTGCAGTGCCACAGGAAATATGGGAATGGAGGAAAATACCTCTCCTCCAAGGGAAAAGAATAACTCCTCTTCATCCATAGACAGTTCAATGGAAATCATGGAAATATCTG
>NW_006159921.1:88917-104469 GCF_000334495.1 Tupaia belangeri chinensis
AAAGTGTTAAGGGAAAAGAAATTTCAACCAAGAATACTGTACCTGGCAAGATTATCCTTCATATGGGAAGAAAAGACAAGAACATTCTCAGATAAACAAAACTTGAAAGAATTTACCAGCACCAGACCAGATCTCCAAGAAGTTCTCAAGGGAGTGCTATGTCAGGAAAATTAAATGCAGACACACAGAAATAAGAGTTCAAACACTAAGAAAATGGCCAACTTAATTGTAGGGACAAGTTTGGAGCTGAATATTATATCCCAGAATTCAATCGGGAAGATCGAACCACAACTGAAGATAGATTAATAAGTACATGAGACTGAACTGGTGAAATAGCATTCTGTGACTTGACTAAAATATTGCTATTTTTCTTCTAGGCTTTGTTGTCTGGTTTTAAGAGTTGTTGTCCTGGGAGTTGCTGGTCTCCGGCGTTTCAGGGCGATGGCTCTGGCTGACCTGCTCGAGGTGGCGAGTGCCGCTGTTCCTGCTGTTGCTCCCGTGATCTCAGGCCACTCCTAGTCATGAGAGGAGACAGAGCCCTGAAACAAACAGATCGGCATCAGAGAACAAGTACTCGGGGGCATGCAAGCCCACTGTAGCCAACTGCACAGTCCTGCAGGCATTGAGGATGCATGCCTCAGCCTCCCAGTGTGTCCACACAAGATTGACAGGAGAAGGTTCATGTCTTCATGCTGGAGATGTTCATATTCAGATAAACTCCATACCTAAAGAATGTGCTGAAAATCCAAGCTCCCGAAACATAAGGTCAGGTGTCCACAGCTGTACCCATGGATGTGTACATAGTCACTTTTGGAGTCACTCCCACATTGAAGCAAGGCAGCCTCACGACACTGCCTCTGAATCTGGAGAACATGGTAGCAGCTCCTTGCTCCTTCTCAGAATTCCGCTACCCAAGTGGTTACAAAAAAGTCTTCCGTATATTTTGATTCTGGGTGTCAAACTTGTTATGCAGCATATAACAGGAATTTCTCTTGGAACTGGGCTGCTAACAACTTTTATGTATGCAAACAAAAGCATTGTAAATCAGGTTTTTCTAAGAGAAAGGTCCTCAAAGATTCAGTGTGCTTGGTTACTGGTATTCTTAGCAGGATCTTCTGTTCTTTTAAATTGCACCTTTCATTCTCAGTCCCTTTATGACAGCTTAATTTTTTTTAAATCCTACTTTGGACCATTTGAGCTTCTGGGAAGTACTGTGGATTGTTGGAATTACAGACTTTATTCTGAAATTCTTCTTCATGGGCTTAAAATGTCTTATTTTATTGGTGCCTTCTTTCATCATGCCTTTTAAATCCAAGGGTTACTGGTATATGCTTTTAGAATAATCATGTCAGTATTACCGAACTTTCGTCCCAGTACCAGTTTGGTTCCGTTATCTGATAAGCTATGGGGAGTTTGGTAACGTAACTAAATGGAGTCTTGGGATATTGCTGGCTTTACTATACCTCATACTAAAACTTTTGGATTTTTTTTGACATCTGAGATGTTTCAGACAGGTTTTGCAAATATTTTTCATGTGACCAAGTTACGGAGTGGCTGCCAGCAAGAGGCAGTGTTCAGATGTGGATGATAGTTGTTTAATATGTCAAGCTGAATTTCAGAAGCCAATTCTTATTTGTCAGCATATATTTTGTGAAGAGTGCATCACCTTATGGTCTAATAGAGAAAAAAATGTGTCCACTGTGCAGAACTGTGATTTCAGACCATATACACAAATGGAAAGATGGCGCTACTTCATCACACCTTCAAATATATTAAGTTGTATAAACTGTCAAGGCCACAAAACACTCATTTAATTCGGTTACAGTGACCATTGGGATAGATTCTTAGGGGTTGAAGAAAAATGTTTTCGAATGGTTTTATAATACCCAATTTATCAAAAATCTAAATGAAAGAACCCTGTGTTTTAAAATGTTAACAACCTAATACATATGGAACATTTATTCTTTCCTAATTATTTGACAGGTAATTGCAGTGTTAAATTATAAATGTGTTTTCTTGTTAATGTTACCAAAACAGCAATTGCAAACTACAACTAGTGGTTTTAAAGGAACTCAGGTATTGACATTGTTTTCAGAATAAAGAATATTTTTCATAATATTTTAAGATTCCTATCATCTGAAAGTAGAATTCTTAGCATTGACTTTTATAATTCCCATTCTAAAATTTCTTAAAGTTTTCGTAAGATTTGTATTTTTAAATGAAAATTCTAAATGCTCTATTTTATGTGTAATAATCAGATTTTCAAGGTGAGATTAATTTACTGAGAATGTTATATATTTTAATATTGTACTCTCTAGTATGGTTAGTAATCAATGAGAATAAATGATTTATTTGTGGACCTCATAACATACTTCCTACCATAAGCCATAATGTTCATGATCTTGCTTTCTGTATAGTGTCATGGAGTATCTTGAAGTTAATAACTATTAAAATAATTCACATGGACTTGAAACAGCTGGCTTCCTTTATTTGAATTGTGTAACAAGAACTCCTGAAATCTTAGGAAAGAATTGCCCTTATAACTAGTTTTGGAATCTTAGACTTTAAAAATCCATTAATTAGATTAAATCTTGTACCCAGAACTTGGGATAATGTGGTTTGTTTACCTCAAGGTTTTTGTGCAGGGTGTAAAAAATAGAATAAAGCACTTTCTCTTTTCCTTGATACCAGCAAGGTAGAATCTGAAATCTAACAGAAGTCTGAAGGGCTGCTATTGGTTGTACCTAGGTTTAGAGTACAAGGCTGCTGCTCACTTCTCTATTACAATCTATCCATTAGTACACAAAGAAAAGCTAGTGGGAAGGAAAGCTTAAAAGGCAGAGTTAAAAAACAGTGCCAGCCCTATAGTCTCGTGGTTAGGGGAGCCAAATTGCACATGGATGACTGCAGTTCAAGTCCTGGTCCCAGCAATTTGAACAACAGATGTGGCATGTGTGTATATGTGCCCCAGATCTAAACAGGATGGAGAAATGGATAAGGGATTGTTGCCTGACAATGCCCCACTGGAAGGGTCTTTCTCCCTCTCCCTTCCCCTTCCTGTATCTGGTAAGTACACAGCCCCCTGGCAATTAAACCAAACAATAACAACAAAAAGAAAACACATTCACACTATTGATAAGACAAAGGCTAAACCAGCACATGGATTAAGGAAAGCAACCAACTAGCTCTAGGTGAAGTCACTTAGCAAGCAAGTCTGTATGGCCACCCAAAATGACAAGAGCATTAGGAAGCCTTAACTTGTTTCTCCAAGTAGACACTGCTAGGTTATAAATACAACTATTCTTCATTCATTTACAAAATACTTAACTCTTATCTATTTTGAAAAACACTGCAATTATTATTTAAACAAGCTTACTTGATCTAACCTCTCCTTCCTGGCTCTGTGAAGCTAAGAGTTTTGTTATTTGGGTTGGGGGGGATGGGTGAGAAAGACAATTTGGAGCCTAGCTGCAGGTGATGCACAGGTAATGCCACCAAATAATAATACCTGTAATACCTGTGCAAGGAGAAGCTGCAGGAAAGGCTTAAGTCTGGTTCTGAGTCAACCTGAAAACACTGGGTATGGTTTCATGTACCTACAATCCTCCTTAACTGGGAGGCTGAAGCAGCTGTATGAGATACAGCAAAACCCTGTTAAAAGACCTCTCTCTGCCTCTATCCTTCCCCCCTCCCTTTTTTCCTAATAAAGAGTGGTGGGGGGAAGCAAAGCATTTTGGGATTAGAATTTGGCTGTGAAACCTAGCCAAAATGATTTCTCATTCAAACACAGGAACAGCATTTTACTACTTAAGTGACTTTGACTCTATTGCAATACTTATTTGCTATGTCTATTTGGCAAATATAAACTAGTAACTTACCTGAAGCTCTACAGACAGCTTCGTTTATTCCTATGATTAAATAACAAAGGTCCAAGGCGGATTAGTAGTGGGGAATTTTTTTGGAGTGCAGTTTATAAATTGAAAAGGGGGTAAATGTAACAGAATTATGCCATCCACTAATTCTGATATACATTAAGTATTTCTCTACTTATATTTATTATGAAAAAAGAACAGAGAATAAAAAAATCCATTTACTCTGAATTTAGATCATGCTAAGATTGTTTTATCTGCATTAAGAGATACCACTCTGCTTTATAAAAAGGGCCAGCAGGTAGTGTAGTGATTAAGGTGTTGGACTTATACTTGGCCATGTACCTCGCGGGAGGAGAGGGTGATTTCTCACTTTCTGTCTGTCTGTCTCCCTCAGGTGAGTACACACACCCTATAGCAAAAATCTCTCATAAAAAAGGGTAAAGTCACTTTCACGACTTCCATAGAGAAATGACCTAGGCAAGTTACCTCATAGATAAGAAACAGTTTAAGCCCATCTTACACTAAATATATTGCAACATTAATTAAAACAGATGTATGCACTACCATTATTTTGTGCATACACATCACATTATCAAATGTGACAAATGTGACTGAACAAACTTGACTTAGCATAAGAAAGCCTTCCTAGTGTTATGTGAAGCTAGCTTTCACATAACTTGTCACATGAAGTTTTTTTCATAAAGCAAACAATTCAAGCCTGTTATTTAACATAACTTGAAAATCAAAAATATGTTAACATCTAATATGGAAAATTCAACACTAACAATTGTTTATATATATAGTTTCAGTTTCTCAGCAGAAACAGTTTTGCAACTGTTATTCCTTACATAAGTAGTTAAATATGAGAACTTGAACACATCTAGCATGTAAATGAGAAAAGATTATTTAAACCATTTGTATACTTAATATATATACTAAGTTATTTCTTCCTGTTTTAAAATAATAAAAAAAATCACTTCTATTTTATGTTCATTCAAATTTGCATTTAATTTCTATTTACATTCATTCAATCCGAAATCAAATATCTTAATACAATAAACTAAATACAAGATGAAAAAAGCAGAAAAGGTGTTACCCTCATAGCACTCCTAATAAGGCAGCTGAAGAGTTTATTTACTGTGACAGATGCAAAGCCAACTTGGGATAGGAGAAATATAATAGAGAAAACACAAACATAGATGAACCCATCTTTCAGATGTTACTCCAGATAATCCACAAGATAATACTTGTGCTGTAGTTTTAAGAATCACACAAAAAGCATACTGCATTAATCAGAAACAACCACAGGTCATGTGTGACAAATACTTTTATCATAGTTTTATCCAGCTTGGTAGTGTCTCCTCCTCTGGAAAAAGGAAGCTGTTTGGACACTGATGTTTTTATTAAGAAACTAACCATTTTAAAAGCCTCAAAATCTATTCTTCATAAATTCAACATTTCTCAAGGGAATAGTCTTAGATCTAGCCCTTGTAAGCTAGGGAACCATATTACTAACTGAATATTCAAAATATTAGCTTAAATATAAAGTCCAAGGCTCAGAATATAAGATGTTATCTTGGTTATAATCATTTACCTAAAGTAAAGAATGTTGAATTTATGGAAAAAAAAACTTTCCCTAACCCCAAATTATCTCCTATCTGAAAAAATAGTATGGAAAAATCCTTCTTGAAGGATTAAAATTAGTTAAGACCAAAAAGGGGAAAAAGAAATAACACGATTTTCCTAAAAAATCTGGTTCGAGTTCAGTAATTAATATTTTACATTGTTAATCACAGCTGGTTTATAAATCCCAGTTTGGTTTTCTGTAATGCTACAAACCTTATAAAATCAAATTAGTAAACTTCAGTTCAGTGATTATATTTTAATTAAAAAACAGCATGTATAAAATAAAAAAATATTCTATAATAACTGATTTTAAAGAAAATAATCAAGTGATGAAAGAAAAGCACTTAATCTCTTTTATACACTTACCTGGTATACTCATAAAGAACCCTCTTAGAAACTCAATACTAGTAATATTGACATCATATATTTTAAACTATGCTTGGATTTTTACAAATAAATATAGGGTAAGCCATATTGCATAGGTGTGTGCTTTCTGTCTGTGACACTAATGTGACACTTGACATGTTTTCACAGTCATAGTAGGGATATCCGCTTATGAAACACAATTTCTCAATAAACTTGCCACAGCATGGGAAATTCACTTGATAAATGTGAAGTTAGAAAAACTATGTGTTTATGTAGATGGTAGGCATATAGTTAATGCATTTTATGCAGAAAAGTCGCAGTGTTTGCCACTATTGCTGGCAGTTACTATTTATGAAAAGTTTATCTATGGGGTGGTCATAGCCAGCCAGTCACAGTGCACATGTTACTAGCAAATAGGATGAAGAAGGAATATTCTGGTGTATAAGTTTCACTGGAATTTGGTCAGGCAATCAACACTACAGTTAGTAAACACATTTTGAAAACAAGTATCAGAGTAGCACAAGCCATTTACAGTCTGAAATAATGCCTATACGTATCACCATACCTTTTTGGGTTGTTTTTTTCAGACATTACAAATTGTCAGAGAACAAAGATCTGCACTTGGAATACAATTTCTGCTCTTGATCATTATTGTAGCTTCTAACTTACCAGCTACCAGTATAAAGTTCTCAGTAGGCTGCTGCAGTGAGAGAGGAGGGAGTCTAGAGGGAGTGATTTAAAAAAAAAAAAAAAAAAAAAAAAAAAAAGCCTTCTGTTCAAAGATGAACTTTGATTGATTTTCATTTATTGCCACAATTGAGAAGATGTATTTCTGATCAGTTTTCATGATTCTGTTTTCGCTTAATGTCATAGGATTTCATCCCATCTCACTTGAAATTGCAGTTTAAATAAGCAAAGCCTTGCTCTTTTCTGACAGAATTCAACATGCACAAAGAATCTTATGGCTTGGATCCTATGGCTCAAAAAGGTTTGGAGAACATAGCAAGCAGCATCTATTTAAAAAAATCCTAGGGTTGCAAAATATTACAAAATGACTTTGCATACTCAGACCGAAGACATTGTAAAAGACAACAAAAAGAGGTGATAAGACAACTGCAACTGCATGATCATCTATTGATATTATACCAGTACGCACTGAAATATACTTCTATAAAGCTCTGCAGATATTAAACCCTTTCACCAGCTAAAGTCATGGAAATGCTCTCTTTAAGGCAGGAAGTATTTAAGAAAGGTAAAGTTACCTTTATTTTATTCTTTGTACCTGTAAATCACTTATGTAGATTTCGTTACAATTTCAAAAACAGTGTCCTGTTAACATGTTTCCTAAATTAAGCCACTAAGTTTTCTTATACACTGTGGAAGACATTCATCAAAAGGCCATCAAGTATTTTTACAATCAAAAAATGTAGCCCCAGTATAGGAGAAAAAAATTAGACCTTTTTTCCTTTTTAAAACTGTTGAGGACAAAAATGTAAGGAAAGTAGACAGCAAAAACAGTAAAAAGAAGTAAAACTAAAAACTTTACCAATTTCCTGTAAAGAGATCAGACAGAGAGTGGAGCATGGCAACACCCTCTTCCCCTGGATATCCCTATTTCCCTCACTTTGCTGCTCTCAGGATGCATTTTATCCTGACTCTTCCATCCTTTTTCAGCCTTGGGCTGAACACATTTTGGCGTCTTGAATCAAATACTGGTATAGCAACAGGTGGCAATTTTTTTTTTTTTTCCAGTGCAATGCAGGCCCAGGACAAGGATGAAATGTAGGACATACAACTTATGCCCATTCCAAGGCTTCCAGTTAAGCTTTAGCACATAGCAGTACTGCAAGTAGAAATGAATAAATAGATTCATTTTTCCTAGTATTACAGACAGGTATTGCAGCTGGGTTACTGAAAATAAACCCCAGGTCCACCCCAATCCCTCAAACGAGCCACAGCTGTGGTTAACAATGATTCATTTGCATTTTATTATTTCACCAAGAGAAGAAACAGAAGTTGTCTGGCTTTCTTCATACCAACCAATAATTTTGCATTTTAAAGTCTGGGATGTTTTCCATAATGAGCTGAATCAAAAATCTATTTGAAAAATATATATTTATATAAAAAAAAGATTCAGGTTGTTTGCACGTAAAACATCAATTGATAAGTTTCTTTTGTCTTTGATTCCATGTTGCTGGAAAAAGTTTGACCAAGCTTGCATGCTAATTTGTCCTTAGTTGCAAGTATTATAGGCAATTTTGTACTTTGCCTAATGAAAGGATAATCCTTCTTTGACACAATCCAAACTCAACAGTGATTCAGAAGCAACATCCTACCCTTAATACTGTCAGTTTCGAGCCATCAACATGAAATCCTTGATAAGGTTGAGAAGATGTCGCTAGGAATCAATTAAGTGATGTGCCTAAGAGTTTCACAACACTATTTTGCTTAAGTTTTTTTGTTTTTGCACCATTGATTAATTTTTTTAAAAATCCATGTTGGTTTTCCTCATCCAAAGTGTTCTAAGTAATGACACTGACTCTTTTGAGACTGTCATTTTGAGTCTTCTTGTGTCACCTTGCAGGATGCTCACACATCCCCTTACCCCCTTTTTTTTTGCCTTAAGTTCATTAAAAGCATTGCTCTGTCATAGATTCATTCGCAGGTGCTCTGGCCGTTTGGAGATCATGGGAAAAGCTTGTTTTTTGTATGGCCCGGAGTTCGGCTGTCGAATTGGAAGTGGCGCTGACGCTTCCCCACTTGTCGTCACATCCATCTGCTCTATTCCACTTGTTTCCATTGGGTATTCTACAGGTGTCTGAGGATTTGCCGTGCTGGCTGAAGCACCTCTTCCCCAGAAATCCCCAGGAGAAAATTTGACTGGGCTTTAAGACAAGGAAGAGCTATCATTCATTTGTCTCAAGGATCATCTCAAAAACATATACTTCCCTTACAATGAAAGAAAGTGGAGTTACAGGACATTTATTTTCATTTAATTTTATTTTCATGTTGATTACCACAAAGGCAAAAGTTGAGACATCTTTCCCCCTAGACTAATTGTTAGAATTTTCTAACTGATCTCTTTATTTTTACACTTGACCCTTAAAACTCTCAATGATAGTAAAAAGAAAACAAAAAACTTTTCTGTTACCCCATTTAAAACAGCTTTCTATCATGTGTTCAAATACTTTCCCAAATCACTGCCATTTTTCTCACCACACACTAGGAACACTTACCTCCCTCGCATTTCCACGAAGTCCAAGTTTTCCTCCTCTCTCAGGGGTTTTGCACTTGCCGTTTGTTCTGCCTGTAATACTCCTGAACCTCCTATTTTTTGTATGGCTGGTAATTTCTCTTCATTCCTAGATGTTACTTCATCAGGGAGGTCTTTCTCTGAGACCCTGAATAAAAGCCCCCTTGTTTTTCTCTACTCTTTACTACCACGTGCTGTATTTCTTTTTTTCTTTATATACCATTTGGCACTACTTGTCATTACATATTTTTTGTGTATACTTCCTTATTTTGACTCTGTCCCACTAAGTCATACGCAGTACCAACATAGGGACAATTCCTGTGTTATATATATTAGATGTACATATTCATGTAACGTGCAGCTCAGCCTCTGGTGCACAATGAATGTTGAGTGACTTGATAAAGAGGACATTTGCCAGTACAGAAGCTTACTTTCAGGAGGGAAGGTTACCAACTAGTCCTTTGCAATTTAAGAAGATGTAAATGCTGTGTTTATGTCAACCAAAGAGAATATGACTGTCTTTGGTGCTCTTCTGGGTTAAATAAGTAAATAAATACAGTGAGAGTAACAGAATCTGAATTACCTGACAGGTGTTCGTGGACTGCCAATAAATCTTCGAGGTGATCGGATTTTTGGTTCAAAGGAAAACTTTTCTTTCACGCTTTCAAGTACAGATGGAGCCACATAAGTAAAACCCTAAAAGACAATAAAAGTGTACTGATTTTCAAACCACTGGGTCTGGGGACTCAAACTGTGCAGTCGGCCATGTGGGATCCGGCCCTCTTAACCACCTGCTGACCTATAGGGAAAACTTTATGAAATTAATTGAAACTCTGCAATATCCAATTGAAGAAAAGTTCTCTGTGTTAAATCAAAGGTATGGACTTCACATCAGTAATACACAAGAGGAAAAAGAGCAAGCAATTGGATTTGCTAGCCATTGGTGGTGGTTAGGGCACTTGGATTCCATATGGCTGACTGCACAGTTGGAGTCTCAGATCCAGCAGTCTGGAAAAACACACTGGGCATGTATGCAGTGTGCCCAAGGTCCTAAGAGAAGAATGGAGAAGAAAGGATTGCAGCACAGCCATCCCCCATAGGGGGTACATTTTCTTTTTTTCTTTTAGGTTTTGTGTGTGCATTTGTCAGAGAAGAGAGAAGGAAAGTGAGAAATCATCCCCCAACAGGGAGAATGGCCATGCCACAATGTTTTCTCCTCCATTCTCTTCTTGAGATTTGGGGCATGTGTACACATGTGCCCCAGCACGATTTTCAAGCCACTGGGTCTGGGACTTGACCCACGATAGGCCATGTGGAAATCTACCTGCCTTACTCACCACTCCACCTGCTGGCCCTGCAGGATGCTTTTTCATTTTCCCTCCCCCTCTCTAGTGAACACAGTGGCCCTATAGCAAAAAAAAAAAAAAAAAAAGGAAAACAATGCCAAAGTTAAAATGGTTCACACCCACTTCCCTACCCAAACATGAGAGATACAGCAACTTTGCATCACATATACACATAAGACTTAAGTTTAACAATATATACCCGTGTATCTTTCATCTCTTATGAAATTAAAAATATTAGAAGACTATGCTTTGCATATATACACTCTTACCTATTACTGCATAATCATACATTTACGGTATTATTACTTTTTTTTTTTTTTGAGAGGTTTTTGCTATAGGGCACGTGTGTTCCCCAGAAAGACAGAGAGAGACAGAGAGACAGAAAGCGAGAAATCACCCCCCAGGGGAGATGGTAATGCTGCAATCCCTTCTCTTCCATTCTCCCCTTGGGATCTTGGGCACACACACACGCCCAGTGTGAGTATAAGCCACTGAGTCCAGGACTCAAACCGCAGTCGACTACATGGGTGTCCCACGATGTAGCCATTACGCCATCTGCAGGTCCTAATATTATTATTTAATGTTTTTTTTTTCCTCAAAACCATACTGTACAATAGTGACTTAAGAGTAATTTTTTTAAACAAACATGTATTTATTTATCTATTTGTTGTGAGTTTCAAGCCACCGGATCCAGGACTCAAACTGTGATCAACCATGCCACCTGCTGGCCCCAGGAGTAATTTTGAGTAGACACAATTTCTGCATTCCACACTAACTTTCTTTAAAAATACATTTATTTATTTATTTTAATTTACATTTTATCACATGTCTTTACAGTATACATTTCTTTTTTCCAACACAAATACCATGCATGTCAGTCAGGACAAGGATATTACTATATACATTATCATCAGCAAAAAGCTTCTCAATATTGGTCAATTAAACATACTTTTACTTGTTTTTTCCTTCCCTTTTCCCCTTCCTCCCTTCCATACTAAACTTTTTTATTTACATTTTATTGATTTACAAAAAGTCTTTTTTTTTAAAGAATTAGTTTTTAAATTTTATTTATTCATTCTTTTTTTTTTTTTAAATTTGACCAGAGAGACACAGAAAGAGAGAAAGAGAGAGAGGGAAAATGAGAAAGCAAGCCACCAGGTTCAGGACTCAAACCATGATTGGCCATGTGGGAGCGTCCAGCACCTTAACCACCACATCACTCGCTGGTCCCCACAAAAGATCTTAAAGTATGGGCAAAGCTAGAATATAGTGACAAGTACACTAAGTTTCTTCTAAAACAATTTTTTCTACTTGTGTCATACTATGAGCAGTGTGGAGAAAAAAAAAAAATCTTTCTAGCACATTACTTTCTCCAAGAAGGTAGTGTATTTCCCTCAGAGGTAGTGCAAAAAGGAAGGATAAAGAATACAGAGAATGAGACCAGCAGATGTCATAATGGTTAGGTTGCTGGACTCCCATGTAGTTGACCATGGTTCAAGTTCTGGACTTGGTGGCTTAAAACTCATGCCAGTGTATGTGTGTACATGTCCAAGATCCCAAGAAGAGAGTAGAGGAGAAGGGACTGCAGTGTGGTCATCCTCTTTTGAGGGGTAATTTCTCACTCTCTGTCGCTCCAGTGAGCACATGCACCCTATAGCAAAAATCTTTCTAAAAAAAATACACAGAATGACAACTGACAAAGGAAACAAAAGGAAACTTGTGATACATAAATACATAATAAAATAACTGTAAGCATGTATGATATTTAGACAAAATGTATGCTGAGGGTCATTTGATATATATCCATCACTTTTGCTCTTAAGTACCTAAAAACGTCCCTTTTCTGACAAGACAAGTTATAAACCTATATGGTTACTTCTTTTTTTTTTTTTTCCGGAGAGGTTTTTGCTACGGGGCACATGTGCTCGCCAGAAAGTCAATAGAGACAGAGACAGAAAGCAAGAAATCACCCCCCAGGGGGGATGGCCATGCTGCGATCCCTTCTCCTCCATTCTCCTCTCGGGATCTAGGGCACACACACACACACGCGTCCAGTATGAGTTTAAACTGCCTGGTCCGGTACTTGAACTGCGGTCGACTACATGGGAGTTCAGCAACATAGCCATTACGCTAACTGCTCGTCCCTATAGTTACTTCTATAGTGAGAATTAATTAATTTACTATCCATATGAACCAATACTTTTGTTTTGGAGAGATTTTCCTCTACAGGGCACATGCACTCACTGGAGAGACACAGAAACAATGACAGAAAGCGAGAAATTATCCTCCAGAGGCGATGGCCATGATGCAACCCCTTCTCCTCCATTCTCCTCTCGGGTGAACCAATACATTTTGATATCATACATTCAGACTTACCTGAACCCCTTGTAGTCTTAAAGAATATCAGAGCTAAGGTTTTTGGTTGAGATGATAATAAACCAAACACATCTTAAGTCAGTTCCCAACCAAAAATGAAATCATACACTCCAAAGAAGTATACATTTCCATTCTAACTGCCAAATGGAATACTGGACTATGAAAGTCAATTTTCTAGGTACCAAAAATAATCTTTTTTTTTTTTTTTTTTTGAGAGGTTTTTGCTATACAGCATATGTGCTTGCCAGAAAGACAGAGACAGAGAGACAGAAAGCAAGAAATCACTCTCCAGGGGGGAGGCCATGCCATAATCCCTTCTCCTTCATTCTCTTCTCGGAATTTGGACACGCACACACACGTACCTGGAGTGAGTTTAAGCCACCGTGTCCGGGATTCAAACTGGGGTGGACTACATGGGAGTCCAGTGACACAGCCATTACACTAACTGTTGGTCCCACTACCAACAAATTTTAAGGTATGGCCTCGTGGCCTGGTGGTTAAGGAAGTCAGCTCCTACATGACTGACTGCGTGGTTCTAATCCCAGCTCCAGTGGTTTGCAAAACACACCAAGGAGTATGCAAAACACACCAAGGAGTATGAGCATGCATGCCAAAAATCCTGAGAAGGAGAAATGGAGGAGAAGCGACTGCAATGTGACCATACCCCATTGGTAGTGCTCTATTCCTCTCCCCTTCTTTTGCTTGATTTGCTAGAGGGGTTGTGTGCACTCACTGGAGACAGAGACAGGGAAAGTGAGAAAGCACCACCCATAAGGGATGGTCACTCCATAATCTCTTCTCCTCCATGTTTCCTTTCAGGATTTTGGTTAAGTCAGGTTACCTACATGAACTACAAAGCAAGCAATCTGAATTTTCTAATTGAAGGGCCTATCATGTTTAAATTTTCCATGGCTACATGGGAATATTTTCACTTACCAGAAAGACCTGGTTGGCACTTTCACTGAGAGTTGAGTCATCTGGGCTGTCGACAGGTGTCTGACGTGTAAACTTTGAATCAAACTGACTCACATCCTCTTCAGATTGCTTTATAAAGACAAAATGATTAGAAAATGGTGACTAGTCTACATTATATATATCAATCAAATGCACTGCAAATAGAGCTCTTTTTGCAGGGGTTCACTATAAAAAAATATCAGGATAAGCTCAGCAAGTGTACACTGAACAAAAAAATGCAGTTGTAAAGTATCAGAGTCAAATTACACCTTGAAATCTTTTTTTTGTTGTTGTTTAAAGAATTATCTTATTTAACCCCATCTATTTATTCATTTGTTTATTTCAATTTGACGAGACAGGGACAGAGAGGGAGAGAGAAAGCAAGCCACCAGGGCCAGGACTTGAACCACAGTTGGCCATGTGGGAATCCAGCACCTTTAACCACCACACCACCTGCTGGCCCCCAACACCTTGAAATCTTAAATATGCATTAAAACAGATTTTAGGAACCAACAGATGGCATAATGGTTATGTCGCTGGACTCCTACATAATCAACCACAGTTCTAGTCCCAGACCCAGCTGCTTAAAACTCACATTGGACACATATGCATGCATGCCCAAGATCCCAAGAAGAGAATGGGGAAGGGAATGCGGTGTGGCTATTCCTCCAGGGAGGGTGATTTCTCACTTTCTGTCTCTCTAGTCTCTCTAGTGAGTGCTTGTGCCCTATAGCAAAAATCTCTCTTAAAAAAAAAAGATTCTAGTGTATAGTTATCATTCCTATTAGAAATTTCAGTATTAATATTCCCCTATTACTAGCCAGTGTGCCTAGTCCACTGGCTAAAATTTTTTTTTTGAGTTAATACACTCAGTTGACTGTTGCAGGTTTGTAACGAACCTGAAAAACTGCTGAGGCAGAGTTAAAACGCTAATCACAATTACAGATGCTCTTGTTAAAATTCCTTCCCACAGGGCTGGCATGTGGTGTTGTGGTTAAGGTGCTGAAATCCCATGAGGTCGACTGGAGTTCAAGTCTTGGACCCAGTGTCTTGAAAAAGTCAGTCAATGTTTCCAAAAAACATTCCTTCCCACAGATTATTTCACTCCTTTATACTTCTCAAGAAGCAAAAATAATATTCTACTCTTTAAGTATATTTTCTTTTGAAAGAGCAGTATCACCTAAGTCTTAGGGTGCATGCGCTCGCCAGAAAGACAGAGAGGGTCAGAGAGACAGAAAGCGAGAAATCACCCCCCAGGGCGGATGGCCACACCACAATCCCTTCTCCATTCTCCTCTTGGGATCTTGGGCATGCATGCACACGTGCCCAGCGTGAGTTTAAGCCACTGGGTCCGAGATTCCAACCGCAGTCGACTACATGGGAGTCCATGACATAGCCATTACACTAACTGCTGGTCCCTCACCTAAGTCTTAACCACCAGACATTTCAATTCCTTCTCCTTCCCAATATATCTATTAGGTCATCAGAAAAATCATGACATGTTTTTCCACATTTTTCTATGCAAAAATGCATCATGACTCTTCTGTTGAGGCAATAGTTAAGACCCTTGGGTCATAAATACAGGTGGCAAGGTGATTAAAGCACTGGACTTTCACATGGCTGACCACAGTTTGACCTAGTGGCTTGCTTTCTTGCTTTCCCTTTCTCTCACTCTCTGGTCAAATAAATACTACTACTGGGAACCAGCAGTTAGCGTAATGGCTATGTCGCTGGACTCCCACGTAGTCGACCATGGGTC
>NW_006159921.1:104557-125701 GCF_000334495.1 Tupaia belangeri chinensis
AATAATTCTTTAACCAAAAAAAAAAAAAAAGGAAAATATCCAACTTAATACTAAAGATTACCACATTGACTTTATTTACAAAATATCTTTCTGAATAAAAAGTTCAAGATGGGCAGACAATGGCATAGTAGTTAAGGCTGCTGGATCCCACATGTCCAACTGTCCAGTTCAAGTCCTGTATCTAGAGCTTGTAAAACATGCCAGTCACATATGTGTGTATACCAAAATCCAGAAAGGAGAAATGGAGACGTGACTGCAGTGTGGTGATACACCCTGAGGGGTGTGATACTTCCCCACACCCCTATAAGTACATGTGCCCTCTGGCAAAAAAAAAAAAAAAAAAATCAGGATATAGTAACAAGGATCAACCCAGTAATAATACACACTCTCAGAGCCCAGGCTGGGATCTCTAAATTCTATTTCCTACTAAAAGATACCAATGCTGAGGGTGGCAGGTGGCATAATTGTTAAGGTGCTAGACTCCCACATAGCCAACAATGGTTCAAATCTTGGACCTGGCAGCTTACTTTGTCATTTCCCTCTCTACCTCTCTTTCTCTGTCTCTCTCTGATGGACACATGTGCCTTGTAGTAAATTAAAAATAATAATAAATAAAATTAAATAATTATTTTTTAAAAAAAAAGAAACCATTGCTTCTCAGAGAAATGGCTGACTCCATATTAAGGATTAGAAATGTACAGGATAAACACAGACCATCAGTTTCTTTCTTTTGAGCTCTGATGCAACATCAGACTATGTGGTCATGTCAAAAGACTCAGAAACCGGGACCAGCAGTTAGCGTAATGGCTATGCCGCTGGACTCCCATGTAGTCGACTGTGGTTCGAGTCCTGAACCTGGTGGCTTAAACTCACACCGGGCACATGTGCATGCATGCCCAAGATCCCGAGAGGAGAATGAAGAAGGGACTGCAGTGTGGCCATCTCCGCTGGGGGGTGATTTCCCGCTTTCTGTCTCTCTGGGTGCGCATGCCCTCTAACAAAAACCTCTCTAAAAAATAAAAAAGACTCAGAAACCAACATGAAGAGACCAGCAGGTGGCGTGGTGGTTAAGGCGCTGGACACTCCCACAAGGCCGACCAGGGTTCGAGTCCTGAATCTGGCGGCTTGCTTTCTCACTTCCTCTCTCTCTCACTCTCACCCTCTGTCTCTCTCTGATCAAACTATAAAATAAATGAATAAATAAAATAAAATAAATAATTATTTTTTTTAAAAAAAAGAAACCAACATGAAGACCCACCTAGTGAGATAAAAAAAATTAAGCATAAATAAAAATAACTCACAAATATGTTAAAATGGGATGAATTCATAATGATTTAAAAAAAAAAAACACAGAATTCACTGGTCAATTTTGGAAGATGGTGGGGAACTAATTATTTTGAAAACTGGGAAATAATCAAACATTAATCCTGCCTTTCCTGTATATCTGGAAGAGTTCCAGCTCATAAAGAATAAATGAGGGGCTGGCAGGTGACGTGGTGGTTAAAGGTACCGGACTCTCACATGGCCAACTGTGGTTCAAGTGCCGGACCTGGCGGCTTACTTTCTCATTTTCTCTCTCTCTCTCTCCCTGGATTCCCACATGGCTGACCATGATTCGAGTCCCAGAACTCGTAGCTCGAGACTCACGCCAAGTACATGTGCATGTGTATTTGCCCAAAATCCTGGGAGGAGAATAGAGGGGAAGGTTTGAGGTGTGGCCATTTCCCCGTGGGGAGGGATGATTTCTCACTTTCCTTCTGTCTCTCCAGCAAGCTCCTATTCCCTATAGCAAAAAAGGAAACAAAACAAAACAAAACAAAACAAACAAACAAAAAACCTCTTTAAATAAATACATACATAAATAAAAGTTTCTTTAATAAATTCCCCAGGGTAAAGATTTGAAAGGGGACATCTATAAATGAAAAGAGACAAGACACAGTAACCAAACTAGGTACAGACCCTGATTGTACCCTTACAGAAACAAATAAAAGAAATTTAAAAAGAACTCGCGGGGGAACCAGCAGTTAGCGTAATGGCTATGTCGCTGGATTCCCATGTAGTTAACTGCAGTTCGAGTCCCAGACCCAGTGGCTTAAACTCATGTCGGATGCATGTGCGTGCGTGCCCAAGATCCCGAGAGGAGAAGGGATAGCAGCATGGCCATCCACCTTGAGGGGTGATTTCTCGCTTTCTGTCTTTCTGTCTCTGTCTTTCTGGGCAGCGCATGTGTGCTATAGCAAAAACTTCTCAAAAAAGAAAAAATTAACATAGCTATGAACTGCCACTAGCATTACTTCTTGAAAAATCTGGTACAGAATAAAGATTCCAAAGAGAAGAAAGGATAGACCAAAATTCTTTTAACTATTAATAAATAGAATACTTCTGACCACTCTGAGATGAGGAGAATGGGAGATGGCAGAGGGTAAGAGATAGGGAATCAAGGACGAGGGAAAAAAAAGCAAAACATACAGGAAACAAAAAATGGAAAATTATTTGTTGACGATAACATGTATGCTAATGTGCTTGATTGAGCCAATATACAGTGTACTCTGGATAGAAAATCTCATTTTGTATACTGTCATGATGTACAGTGAATTAATGTAAATAAATAAATTTAGATGAAAAAAAGACAAATAATAATGTGATTAAATGTATAAAAATAAAATAAAAAATAGAGAATAATAATAATAATATAAAAAACCCAAGTTCCTCAATTTATATGCTTTCATGTATACATACCAACAGAGGCTTAAAGGGGGGCTCCACTTTCCGAGCTAGAAGTTCTTCCCAGTTAATGTGTCTGAAGAATGGATGAGCCTAAGCAAAAACAGAAAGAAAAGTCAAAGGGAATACACTTTACTGGATTGACAAATGAACTGCCTTTCTGAAGTTACAATCTACGAAATAAGCTAAATTTATAAGTAACTATATATACAAACGCATAAAATTATCATTATCATCTCCCCAAATACCAAACATGCCAATTCCTACTTGAACTTCTCCAGCATCCCCAGGACCAGCTCCAAGACGAGATGCAGCGTTTCTTTTCAGCAGCTTTAGGGAGGAAAAAAAATAAATAAATACTGATGAAGGCCTAGCCTTGTGGCACAGTCAGCAGCAAACTGATTCACAGTGCTGGAATCCACGAGGCCGACTGTGAGTTCAGATCTCCAGGTCAGCATGAAAAATGCCGGGTGTATGCACACATACGTGCCCAAGATCCTGAAAGGCTAGACAGTTGAGGAAAGGGGGCTGCAATGTACAAAACCATGTCAAGGGTTCTCTCCTTTCTCTCTCTCAAAAGCATGCATACTCTCTAACATAAATAAACTCTGGCTGACCTGTGGCCTAGGAGTTAAGGGAGCCCGGTCCCACATGGCCAACTACAGTTCAAGTCTGGGCCCAGAGGCTTGAAAATCATGCTCAGCATGTGTGTGTGTGCATGCCTCAAATCACAAGATGGAAAAATGGAGAAGAAATTATGGCAAGATAATGTCCCATTGGTGGGTGCTTTTTCCTTTCCCTTTTCTCTATCCCTCTCTGGCGAGAAAACATGTTCTCTGGCAATTAAAAAATAAATTTAACAAAAAAAATTTAAAAGAAATATCAATGAACTTTATTTAATCAAACTGATATCTGATTTAAAATTTGCTGGTCTACTTTAACTTGAGAAAATATATTTTATTTATTATTGCTATTTTTAATTTGCTGTAGGGCATGTGTACTCACCAGAGACAGACAGAAAGAGAGAAAGCAAGCTACCAGGTTCTGGGACTCAAACTATGGCTGACCATGTGGGAGTCCACTGCCTTAACTACCATGCCACTTGCTGGCCCTCAATATAACTTATTAATTACTACTAAATATTGTTTGAGAATAAAAAGAAAAGATCTTGAAACAAATTTGTATGTTGCTTTCAAAAACTTTAGGCTTTTTTTGGTTCAGAATCTATGTGTGATTTTTTTTTTTTTAATATGCTCTATAGCACATGAAACAGAGAAAATGAGAAAGTATCCTACAGGGCAGATGCCCATGCCGCAGTCCCTTTCCCTGTACTCTCCTCCGGGGATTTTGGAAATGCATGCATATGTGCCCAGTGTGTTTTTTAAGCTGCTGGATCCAGGACTCAAACCACACAGGAAGCCATGTGAGATCCAGCTACCTTAACCATACCACCTATGGCCCTATGTGTGATTCTTTATTTAAATATATGTTATATTCTTTTTATTATTGTTATATAGTAAAAACACTCCTCAATGTTCACCTTAATGTCCTTTGTATTTATTTTTATATTTTTTATATTGGGCAAGAGCTTGCGTAAGGGGGTAGTGGGGACAGTGAGAGAGTCCTGGGGGCTGCTACACCTTAATCCCTTCTCCATTCTTCTCTCAGGATGTTGGGCATTCACACACATATGCCCCATGTGTTTTTCAAGCTACCAGGTCCAGGATCAAACTGCAAAGTTGGTCATGTGGGATCCAGCCATCTTAACACTATATCACCAATTAGCCCAGTTAACTCCCTTTTTAAAAAAAGTTTATTGGAGCCAACAGGTGGTGTGGTGGTTAGGGCACTCCGACATGGCTGACCATGATTCAAGTCTCAGACCTGGTGGCTTGGTTTCTCACTTTCTCTCTCTCTGGTCAAATTAAAATATGACAATAATAAATAAAATCAAATAAAAATAATTCTTTAAAAAAGAAAAAGGTTCTTTCTATCTTCTTCCATGAGCAATAGAGAGAAAGGGAAAAAGGGAGTAACAGACAGGCACCTCCACTAGGGCTCCCATGCCACTGTCCAACCCCAGTCCCAGCCAACCCTCATGACCATGTGCACCTGTGCCCACCATTCCCAGGGAGTTCCTGCAATGCAGACCCAGGACCTTTCTCATTGGGTCCAGTGTGGTACTACTACACCACCATCTGGCCTCACAAAAACATATGTTATATTCTACCTAGTTAAATCCTAACCATTAAGGCTTGTAAGGTAAGTGCCCAAATAAGATCCCTACCTTTTTAAGCAGATCTCTGGCTTCTTGTGTGAGGTAGGGAGGCAAATTGAGTTTACATTTGAGGATTTTGTCAATTGTTTTCTTTCTATTCTCACCAGTAAATGGGGGCTAAGAGTAGAAGAGAATGAAAAAAATTAGCATATAAAGACAAATTTAAAATAACATTATCAGTTTCCTAAATAGTTACACATGGAGATCAGAAATGTGTGCTGTGAAATGGATTGATTGCTAAAGTCCTATAGCTTTTCAGCAATGGGACATAGTAATGTCATGAAAGGAAGCCACCATTAACTTGCTGTGTAATCATAGGTAAAGCATTTGTTTTGTTATTGTTTCTTTTCATTTTTTTTCTTTTTAGATTTTTGCCATAGGGCACATGTGCTCACTGGAGAGGGTGACAAGGACAGAGACAGAGACAGTAAGTCTCTGTAGGAAAATGAGAAATCACTCCCTGGTGGGGATGACCACACTGCGATCTCTTCTCTTCCATTCTACTATCAGGATTCTGGGCACACATGCACATGAGCCTGATATGATTTTCAAGCCACCAGGTCTGTGGTTGGCCATGTGAGAGTCCAGTACCTTAACCACTACATTTGTTAATTGTTTCTTAAAGACATGGCTTCACTATGCTGCCCAGGCTGTCCTCAAATTGCTGAAGCTTCCTAAGTAGCTAGAATTACAGGAACATGCCATAGCACAAGACTAAAGCTTGTAATTTTATACTTTGGTTTCTCCACGTATAAAATAAGGGTGTTATCTCAGCTACTTCTTTTTCATAGGGCTGTCATGACATATGTATTTAAATTTTATATATATATACATATACATATATATATATATATATGTTTTTTTTTTTTTAAGAGATTTTTACTATAGGACATGTGTGCCTGCCAGAAACAAAGAGGAAACAGAGAAAGAAAGTGAGAAATCACTCCCCAGGGAGGATGGCCATGCAGCAATCCCTTTCCCTTCATTTTCCTCTTGGGATTTTGAGCATGCACACACATGTGCCTGGTGTTGAGTTTGAAGCAGTTGGGTCCAGGACTCAAACCACAGTTGGCCATGTGGGAGTCCAGCGTCTTAACTATTACACCACCTGCTGGCACCAAAAAAAATATATATTTTGCAAAGTGTAGGAGCCCACGTAATCATAGGCATTATTAATATTAAACTGCTGATAATGGGGCCAGCAGGTGGTTAAGCTGCTAGACTCCCATGTGGTCAACCTTGGTTTGAGACTCAGACCTGGTGGCCTGAAAATCGTGCTGGACAAATGTGTGTGTGTGCCCAGAATCCCAGGAGAAGAATGGAAGAGAAGAGACTGTAGCATAGCCATGCCCCCAGGGGGTGATTTATCACTTTTCCTCTCTCTATCTCTGTCTCTCTCTGATAAGCGCATACACCCTATAGTAAAAACTTTAAAAAAAAAAGAAAAATTCCTCATAACAAATCTTTGGGCTTTAAAAATTATACTGGTAGCATTTTCAAAAAGCACAGGAAAGGTCTCTTGTAACAGTGATTTAATAACTACTCAACACAGACTAAAATACATGCAGCTTTTAACTGTGCACCTACTGCTCCAGTCAGCATGTCATACATTAATGCTCCCAAACTCCACCAATCCACAGCACGATTGTGACCACTTCTCATCAAGATTTCAGGGGCCCTACAATGAGAAAAAGAATATGCCTAAAAATTCACCATTTGCATGCCATCTGAATTAAAATTTCAAAAACAATATATTGAGTCAATAATGCTACAGAAAACTTAGACACTATTACATAAACCAGGTAAAAGTTATTACCCCCAAACCAGTTATATTTCTTTTAACATGCAGCTCACATGTATTCTATTGTTCCACAAAATGTGTGTGTGACTGTTCCATCATGAATAGATTCTTTGCATAGTCCAAAGTCGGTTAGTTTCACATGACCTACAATAAAAGATCACAGCATGATTATTCTGAGAATTTTAAGTATGTGCAGTGTTGAATATACTACACAAGATAACCTATCCTTCTATTTGACATTTTCTGCCTTAACCTTTTCTTAAAGATGTCAAGAACTAACAAGGTACCATCTATAAAACAGCATGCTAACGCTTTAAGATTAGGGCAGAACCCTTCTGCCAATGATACAATCTATGTAAATAAGGAGAAAATAGTGAAACTGCTTATCTAAGGCTCAAGCTTTACCTATGTATAAAATCCTCTATCACCCTGAGAAAGCAAAAGTCCTGAGGAACTTGTTTATGAAGTCTATTTTAAATACACAGACCCCAATGAACATATTCTATGCCTTCTAATTAAAGATGTGACATTGTACATCAAATATCAGCTTTTATCACAATGAACTATGACTAGAAGAGAGTTCCTAAAATCATCGAAGACAGTAACTCTACGAAATTAGCTTATTCTGCCAAATGCTACAAATTAAGGAAAAGAAATGAAATTGCCATATGGCATAGGACAGTCATTTCTGATCTAGAAAGTGAAAAACACCACCTTACACAAAGATCATTTCAGTTCAAGTTTAGCTTTACTGACCCATCACTGGATAACCAAATGTTCAATAATCCCACGGCCCTACTACTCCAGGTTCATTTCAGAGAACAAAAGAGGGAATGACTTAACTATTTAAATGTAAATATATACACTTTTCTGACATAAAAGAAGAAATACGGTCTTCATTTTCACAGAACCAACTGATATACTCAAGTTATAGTCCAAATTCTATGACTCTGCTGTTCCACCTTTGCCTTGGAATTTGGGCAGGGGTAGGGGGGATGGAAGGAAGGGACAGACGTTGATTCCCAAGATATACTTGGTTAAGCATATCATTTCTCTTTTAAAATAAAAAGGAAAGGGGGAAAAAGGCACAATTTGAAACATTTATGTTGGCCTCACTTGCCCATAAATTGTCCAAGAGTTTGCAACGGTTCATCTACCTTATGAATCATTTTGTGGACATCTAAGAATCAACAGTTGCTACCAGCCCCCTAGGTACCATGGTCAGCTTGTTGCTCCTTTGGGATGTGAGTAAATGGCCACATCTACCTAGCCTAGATGACTCTAACGTAAACTGAGATGTCTGTAGCAGCATGCAGTTGTAGTCAAGGCTTACTTTGCTCTCTCTACCTATAGCTGTACTGACTGTTAGTCTCTACAATGTTCATGTTTGTTGCTGCAAAGACCAAGGATAAACTGAGCCTACTATACATTTTATCTCTAAGGTTGCATCAAATACTTTTGCTCAAGTCTAATCCTTTCCCTTTTCCACCATTAGTGCAATTTGTCATTAAAAAAAAAATTGCTTCTAATATTTACGTATTTTTATCATTAAAACTCAGTATTATTAAGATTTACAAAGAGCAAATGAAAATTAATGTCTGGATGGGCTTTTGACTCACAACACTTTATGTAAAGATTTCAAAAAACTGACAAGCTATATAAAGAGTAAGGATTAAACCAAGAAAGGCTATTGAATGGTTTTTTTTCCTTAAGGCTAGTCAAGGAGAATGGCTTTTATCCTCAACTTCCTTTAATTTCACCAACTGTAAGTACCTAAATATTTAAACAACAGTGAGTGTTATGTTGCCATAAATTCTGAGGGAGAAAATGTATAATAATAGAAAGATGAATATAGGGCTTTGAAAATGGCCATGACCTGTATGGGGGGATTTTAAGATGATTATTTACTATAGAATTGTTTACGGTATATCTCCACCTTGGTGATTAAGCATGATATTCTCCGGCTTCAGGTCTCTGTAGATGATCCCCTTTTGATGTAAATGCCCCAAAGCCATGGAAATTTCTGCCAAGTAAAAGCTGGAAACAAAAGTGATTTAATAAAATTAAAAAGAGTAATCTACCCAAAGCAGTTTATGTATGGAGCAAAATTCCTTGAAAGAAACAGACATGCACCAAAGACCAAATTGGTGGGGAGGGGGAATGTATAGGGCAAGAGATGGCATAGGGTGCTGCCAAAAGGCATGGGGACACTTATGTTTCACTGTTCGGGTGAAACTACAAAATGCTGTATTTAACCATTAGAACATAGTACTAAAACTGCAAAGATTTCTAGAATATGCTAAACTATCATGTTTTGTTCTGACTTTGTAGGAATTAGGCCAATAGTCATTCAGATCAAAGCAAATTTTTCCCACCACCCCCAACTTTAAAATCCCACAGAAATAGGAACTTTCTTATTCTCAGAGATCTAGTCTGGATTTCAAAAGATACTTTACAACCTGACCCTCACTAGTCCCTTACTTAATACAACTGCATATTTACAGACAGCCTATGCCCACAGTGTCTGCCCTCCCTCTTGCCAGCCAGCCCACAACTATGAACTGTGTGACACTCAAATTTATCTACCTCAAAAGAATAAAGGGCTGAATCAACCCTGTCTGGATTCGAAAAGCACAAGGCACTGCAATACTGGCTGCATAACAAGGTTGCAATCCTGCAGATTACTCCAGGATGGAGAGGGTGTGTCCTAGAGGACTGAGGCAGTTTCACAGCCAGCAGGACCACAAACACAGCCTCCAACATGGCTCAGAGAGCCTCCTCCAAAAAAGGGCACTTCATCCCTAAGGCTCTTAAATGCAGCTTCTGTGTTAGAAAGGCCTGAAATTAAACAATGGAATGCAGTTTGGTAATTAAGGTAGAAAAAACATTTAAGTGTTGTTTTCTATTCAATGAATGTGTAGGATAAACTGATTTATTGTTACCCAATACTGTGATTCACAAAGTGAGATATATATTCTTTTATTTATTTTTTTTTAAGTCAGTCATAAGGAGTGTGTGCTAGAGGAAGTGAGAACTCACTGGCTAGGGGAGATGGCCACACCGCAATCCCTTCTCTATTCTGCTCTTGAAATTTTGGGCATTCACACACGCATGCACATGCACCCAGTGTTTTTAAAGCCGCTGGGTCCAGGACTTAAACCATGTAGTTGGCTATATGGGATCCAGCCACTTTAACCAGTATACCACTGGCTGGCCCATGATAATATATTTTTAATCTGAAGCAGATGTGATGTTAAGAGACAGGCAGGTAGATCCCATCCTCATTACATAATCAATCCACATATGATAATGTGCAGGCTTATCATCTCTCTAAGACTGCACCTTGGAACTGGAAAGTCTAAAATAAATTATTTCTGATACTTTCCATGGTTCCACACATACAGTTTGACTAGGAAATGACACCCACCCACTATCAAGGCAGGCAGCTTACCAATTCAAAAAAAGAAAGCCACAATGACAATGATTCTGTTAGGAACAACCAGTGTAACAAGTAGTCCACCCAAGGCCTCAGGGCAAAGGAATGATGTGATCTCCAACAACTGCCCAGTCCCAAAGCTGCCTCTCCCCCTTGAAAACCTGTGAGACTGACTGGCTCAAGATCAATTTATTGAATCATTTGGCTTCCCAAAGTGGGAATGGGGCTTTGCTTTTAATCATATGAATCGTTACCCAAATACATACAATAACAAAAATTTCACTTACCAGGCTGTGTCTTCCATAAATATTCCCTCTCTTTCTAACTGCATAAATAATTCTCCTCCTATAAAGAAAAGGGAAAGACAGCAGAAATAAAACAATCTTTATTTCCAATGCACTATTAAAAAGTGCAATAAATTAAAAGATGCCAATCTTTAAAAACAAAACAAAAAACAGATCCTGTTGGCATAGTAGGCTAAGCAAATTGAACTACAGTGCTGGAAACCACATGGCCAACTGTGGATTCAGATCACTGGGTCAACCTGAAAACAAGCAAGGCATATCCTGGGCACATGTGTGCATGCCCAAGATCCTAAAGAGTTGGAGGGCCAGGGAAAGCGAGAATCACAGCAAAAAGAGACCCTGTAAAGAGTGCCTCCGCCTACCTCTCATGAGTATGCATGTGCTATCATGAATTAAATTAAAACAAACAAACAAAACCAAGGTTCTAAAAATTTAAAATTAATCCCCAGGATTCTTTTTCTTTTTCTTAATTGCCAAGGGGAGTATACACTTGCCAGAGAGAGGGAGCTAGCACTCTCCAATGTGGCATGATCATACCACAATCCCTTCTCAACTCCATTGAAATTTTGGTCATACATATACACACACAGTGTGTGTTTATTTACTTTTTCTTTTAGGTTTTTGTCATAGGGTGTGTGTACTTACTGGAAGAGAGAGAAAGAGAGAGAGAGAGAGAGAGAAGGAGAGGAAGTGAAAAATCACACACACACACACACACACACACACACACACACACACACCGAGGTGGGGAACAGCCATGTGGCAATCCCTCCTCCACTTTCCTCTCAGGATTCTGGGTATGCATGCCTTGCGTGATTTTTCAAGCCATTGGGTTTGGGACTTGAACCACAGTCAGTCATGTGGAAGTCTAGCATCCCAACCACCATACTACCTGCTGGCACCCACCAGGGTATGTTTTCCAAGTCATTGGGGATGGGACTTGAACCATAGTCAGAATTTGTGCTCCCTTAACCACAACTATGAAGCTGGCCCAATGGTTTCATTTTTAGCAGCAGTCTTACTCTTCTATGAAACATACACATTTAAAAAATACAACTGGTTAGAATATTTGCCTTTACATTAAAAACTTCAAAGGTTTGTAGATTCTAGACCTGAGGTTAAAAATAAAAATGAAACAAATATTTTGATTGTAGCATTACATTTTACCCCTAAGTAGAAAAATGTTAGTATACAATTAACTGTAGTGAATGTTCATATTCTATATTTTCAGAACTCCTTTTTTAAAAAGAATTATTTTATTTAACTTTATTTATTTTAATTTGACCAGAGAGGGACAAAGAGAAAGAGGGGACGGGGGAGTGAGAAAGTAAGCCACCAAGTCTGGGACTCAAACCACGGATGCCATCCAGTTTCCTTAACCACAATACCACCTGCCAGCCCCTATTTTCAGATTTTTTTTTTTTTTTGGAGAGGTTTTTGCTATAGGCTACGTGTGCTTGCCAGACAGACAGAGACAGACAGAAAGTGAGAAATCACCCCCCTGGGGGTATGGCGACGCCGCAATCCCTTCTCCTCCATTCTCCTCTCGGGATCTTGGGCACGCACACGCGCCCGGCATGAGGTTAAGCCACCGGGTCCGGGATTTGAACCGTGGTCGACTACGTGGGAGTCCAGCGACATGGCCATTACGCTAACTGCAGGTCCCAGAACTTTTTTTTTTTGTTTGATTCTTTAGCTATGACAGAAGAGATGATTTATTGTACACATATTACATTCAGCCACAGTAACAGCATTAGTCCCAGAATGTTACAGATCCAGGGAAAAGGCTGTTTTGGTAGGAGCAATGTGGGTCTCTCCCAGAAGTGTTGGTGATGCACTGGCTGTGGAAGCTCTAGATCCAGAGACAGAATCGACAGTACCTTGCAGTGCAACTAGTACTAGTACCCCGAGCCTCCGACTTTCCATTTCTGCTGTTGTGGCCTCCACAGGTGCACGAGGTATTTACTAGGACCTGTCTCATCTTTCTTCTTTTACACATAAGCCTGCACATTTGCTTCTTCCTCCACTTGGCTTTTAAGGTGCGGAAGGCTCTCAAGGTGCATAAGTATCCTAAAAATGGCACTAAGGCCAAGAGAACTATTTTCAGAACTTTTAAAGTGAATAAACTTGGTCGTGGCCTTGTAAAAAGCATGGCACAATTTGGGCCAGCAGGTGGCATAGTGGTTAAGGGTGCTGGACTCCCACGTGGCCGACCACCATTCAAGTCCCAGACTTGGTGGCTTGCTTTCTCACTTTCCTTCTCTTTCTCTTACTCTGTACCTCCCTACTCAAATAAAAATATAAATAAATAAAGTTAAAAAAAAAAAGCATGGCACAATTTGAATACCAAAATAATTACTGATCATAAAGGGTTATAGTCCAATGAATAATCTTAGGCTCCATGATTCCACAGTGAGACAAAAAAATGAACAGGTAATTTTTTGGGAACCAGCAGTTAGTGTAATGGTTATGTCACTGGACTCCCACATAGTCAACCATGGTTCGCATCCCAGACCCAGTGGCTTAAAACCCACACCAGGCACGTGTGCGTGTGTGCCCAAGATCCCGAGAGGAGAATGGAGGAGAAGGGATTGCGGCGTGGCCATCCCCTCTGGGGGGTGATTTCTCGCTTTCTGTCTCTCTCTCTTTGTCTGTCTGGCAAGCACACGTGCCCTATAGTGAAAAACCTCTCAAAAAAAAAAAAAAAAAAGGAAGAGGTAATTTTTTTAAATGGGGGAGGAGTAGCTCTTTATTACAATAGAATGCCATTTCATAAATGAAGAAGATATGATGGAATAAGAAAAATCACTTGGCAAACACCATTGTTAATTGCTGCAGGCAAGAATCAATGGATTCCAAAACTGAATATGAAAACTTGATGGGAGATAAGATATTTTAAAAATCTCAAAGTGGGGCAAGCAGGTGGCATGGTGTTAGAGTGCTGGACTCCCACATGGCCAAGCACAGTTTGAGTCCCAGAACCTGGCCCCTTGCTTTTTCATTTTCTCTCTTCCTCTTTCTCTAGTGAGCACATGTGCCCTATAGCAAATTTAAAAATAATAATACATAAAATTAAATAATTCTTAGGGGGAAAAAAAAAAAACCCTCAAAGTATCAGGTCAGCCAGTGGTGTGGTGTGCTTAAGGCAGCTGAGCTGCATCCCATGTGACTGACTATGTGATTCGAGTCCCAGACCTAGTGGCTTGACAAAGACACCAGGTCCGTGTGTGTGTGTGTGTGTGTGTGTGTGTGTGTACAAAATCCTGAGAGGAGAATGGAAGATAAAGGACTGCAACATGGCCTCCCACTGGAGGGTGATTTTTCCCTTTCAAAACTCTTTCTCTTTCCCCCACCCCAGTCCCTGCAAGCACACACATCCCATAGCAAAACTTTAAAAAGTATCTCTTCAAAAGATACATATTAATTACAAAAGGAAAACATTACCAAGGAAAAAACTTACAGAAACTACATTATAAAGGTGACCAAAGTTAACATCCCTAAGACAAAGATATAAATATCATGTACCTCTTGATCTGATATACTGAGGATAAACATCACTTCAGTGACCCTGCCAAAAATGCTTAAACTGAATCTAATCCTAATAAAACATCAGATAAACCCAAATTGCTGCATTCTAGGAAATACATAGCCTGTACTTTCCAAAATGTCAACATCATGAAAGTCGATCGAAGACTGAGGAATTGTTCCAGGTTAAAGTTAACTAATAAACAGAGGGCCAGCAGGTGGCGGCTTGTTTTCTCACTCTCTCTGTCCCCCCCCCCCCCAATTCATTCTGTGCCTCTCTGGTCAAATTAAAATAAATAAAAATAAATAAAGTTAAATAAAATAAAATAAAATAATAAAGTTAACTAAAGAGTGATACTATATCACTGTTCATTTTCCATTTTTGACAATTTCAGTAGTTACGAAAGATACTGTCATTAGTTTTAGAAAATATACACTGAGGGGACTAGCAGGTCGCAAGGTGGTTAAAGCACTGGACACTCCCATATGGCTGACCACAGTTCAAGTCCTGGACCTGGTGGCTTGCTTTCTCACTTTCCCTCTCTCTCTTTCTCTGGTCAAATTAAAATAAATGAATGAATAATTTTTTTTAAAAAATTAAAAAATATATACACTGAGATTTTAGGAATAAAGAAAAATCATGTCTGTAAAACTTTCTTAAAACAAGATAAATGATATATACACATACACACTTGCATATGTGCAATTATATATATATATATATATATATATATATACACACATAGAAAAAGACATTAAACAAATGTGATAAAATGTTAACATTTAGTGAATCTAGGTGAGATTTCTATGGGAATTGTTTGTGTTATTCTTAAAACATGTTTGTGACCAGTAGGTGACATGGTCGACCACAGTTGGCTTCCGAGACCTGGTGGCTTGCTTCCTCACTTTCTCTTGCTCTCTCTCTCTCTCTCTCTGAGTCTCTCTCTGATCAAATTAAAAATAATTGAGTGAATAAACTTAGATTAAAAGCTCTTTAAAAAAAAAAAAAAAGTTGTGTTAAGTCCAACATTTTTCCAAAATAGTCACAGGAAAAAAAAAACGGTAATAGGCACCAAAATCAGTTGCTAAAAAAGTTAAATTACTGCAGCTTTCTCTTCCATGTTATAAACTAGGTGAATCTGTTTCTGAGAAAATTCAAATTTATTTACTGAGAATAGACACATCTGAGATCTAGAAATGGTATGGGGAGCAACAAGTGCCCAGGAGGTGACAGGCCCTGAAAATGTGCTCAATTTCCAATGTAGCCCTATCACTAATGCTACATTAAACTATTAGGTTGTCGGGAAAGTCATGACATATTTTTCTAAGCAAAAATACGTCATGACTTTCCTGACGACCTATTAAAAACTCTTCAGTTTAAAGATGCAATTCCAGGGCTAGCAGTTGGCGTGGTTAAAAATGCTGGATTCCCAAATGGCCGACCGCGGACTTGGTGGCTTGCTTTCTCAATTTCCCTTTCTCTCTCTTTCTATCTCTCTCTGGTCAAAGTAAAAATAATAATAATAACAAATGGAATTAAATAAATAATTTTTTTTTAAAAAGATGCAATTCCAAAAATACTCAGTATCTTTTTTTTTTTTTTTTTAAGTGTTTGCCATAGAGCAGGTGAACTTTTGGGGTGTGAGAAATTACTCCTCGGGGGGAATGGCCATGCTGTAATCCCTGCTCTTCTGCTTCCCTCTTGGGATTTTGGGCATGCATGTACATGTGCCTGATATGATTTTTAAGCCACTGGGTCCAGGACTTAAACTGCAGTTGACCATGCTCCTTAACCACCATCGCACTTGCTGACCAATACTCACTCATATCTTAAATAATACTCTAAATAAGTTTTTCCATTTCAGTTTAGAAAGGAGTATTTTGTTTATTTGAATTACAGTATCTTACCCCAGCACAATTTGATAGCTCATATCAATTGTTTATAATTTTGTTAAGTGATCGCTTACAAAGAGATTAAGATAAAATTTTACAGAAGGGGGAAAATTTAACCTTTAAAGTTTTCTTCATCTTTGTCTGCAAATAGAAACATTTGGGCACATTGAGTTCTTTACTATCATGTACTCATCAACTTTAAGAACTATTTGATCACAATGGGAAAAAAAAACATTTTTCCATTGGAAAATAATGTCCCGACCGAGTTTTTGGAGCAAATGCAAATTATTACACCAAACTGTGTGTACTGACCACTGAGATACTCAAGGATGAGGTAGAGTTTTCCACCGGTCTGAAAGGCATAAATTAAATCCACAATGAAGGGATGCTTTACTTCCTCCAGAATATTCCGTTCTGCTTTTGTATGAGCTGTATCTTTAGCATTTCTTACTATCATTGCCTAAAGAAAAAGAGATGATCTATAAGAACAAAATAGTGAACATCTTTATTCTGTAGTAACTGGAAAAATCTATTTTTTGAGGCCTTTCTTGTCAATTTTGAACTATTAATCATAGTTTGCACTAGAAACTGAGATGACTAACAGAAATCATTCACCTCCTATAAAAATCTGCATTGTGTGATCTTTGTAGTGAATGTATAAATAAAAATCTAAAGATAATTTTTTTTTAAAAAAGTTTTTGCTATGGGACACATATACTCGCCAGAGAGGGAGAGGAGGAGAGAGGGGAAGAGAGAGAAGAGAGAGAGAGAGAGAGAGAGAGAGAGAGAGAGAGAAGGAAAGAAAAAAAGCACTCCTTGAGAGATGCTATGCCGCAATCTCTTCTCCCCCTCTCACACATCCCTTCTGGATTTGGGAAACGTATGCATAAGTGCTCAGTATGTTCCTCAAGCTGCTGGGTCCAGGACTTGAACTGTGCAGTCAGCCACAGAAGATCTAGCTACCTTAACCATCATACCACCCATTGGCCCAAAAGATATATTAAAAAAAAAAAAAAAAAGCATGGTATTAAGGTGCTGGATCCAATGTGGCCAACGTCATGGTTCCCAGTGGCTTGAGAGTCACACTGGGCACATGTGTACTGGTGCTCAAAATCCCAAGAGAAAAGTAGAGGAAAAGGGACTATGGTCTGGCCATTCTCTCTGGGGAATGAGTTCTCACTTTCCCTCTCTCTCTGTCTATGGCATATGCACACTCTCTATAGCAAAAACTAAACAAACAAATAAATAAATAGATCAAGTTTATTCATATAATGACTACTGAGTACCTACTATGCTGTAGGCTCTCAACAAAGAGAACAGGAATGCTCTGTCTATGGCAGCCCAGTCTCAGAAAAAAGACAAGTCAATGGAGGTAAGCATAGGGTGCTGGGTGAATAGGGGAACCTTATCTGACCTGGCAAGAAGTCTTCCTGGAGGTGATGCTATCTAACTCATACCTTGAGAAGTTATTAAGAAGAAATGTGGCAGGTAAGAAACACATTCCAGAAGAAGAGGCCTGCTTATTAACAAGACAGTCTGTGTTTCGGGAATCTCTAAGTAGTTAGAAATTGGACTGGAGAAGCAAAGGGCAGGAAACAGAAAATCTAGGTATCTAGGCAAAGGCATTGGAATCCTACCTTAAAGGCAAAGAAGAAATATTGAAATAAAGTGAATAACATTTGGCATTAAAAAAGACAGTTCTAGTAGCAGTGTGATGTTTTAGGAAAGAAATGAGACTAGATAGGAGGTTAGTAAAGTAAGAAGACCATAACTAAGAAAATAATGGGAGGAAATAAAAGGAAAGGCTAAAGCTACATCATGTGTTTGCTGACTAATTTGGCATGAAAAGAAATGATGATACCTTGGTTTCTGCTAAAGTAATAGGATAAATAATGGTGTTGTTCAATAAAGATACTGGAAGCAAAGAAGTTTTGGGAAAATTATGTACTGTTTATACATGCTAAGTTCTAGGACATTACCCTGATGATACAGCTCTAGTAATTTGAAAAAGAAATACACAGGGTTGTTAGCGGCAACATTATCTGTAAAAGTCAAGCACCAAAAACAACCTAACTGCCCATATACAAGATAATGACTAAAAAACCTATGGAATCTACACAGTGTGTAAACAATCTGTAAAAAGATGGGCCAATGGCATAGTGGTTAAGTACATAGATACCACATGCCTAACTGCATGGTTCAAATCCTGGACCCAGTAGCTTGAAAAGCACACTAGATGTGTATGCATGCATTTCTGAAATCCCGAAAGGAAAATGGAGAAGGGATTGTGGTGTGGCCATTTCTCACGGTGAGTATTTTCTTACTTTCTCCCTGCCCCCTCCACTGGTGAGTACATGTACCCTCTAGCAAATTAAAACAACAGAAAAAGAAAGAAAGAAAAATTTAAAAAAAAAAAAAAAAATCTGTGAAAAGAATAAGAAACCGGCCAGCCTGTAACCTGGTGGTTAAGGAGCTGGATCCCACATGGATGACTGTGAGGTTTGAGCCTCAAACTCTGTAGCTTGAAAAACACATGAGGCACATGTGTGCACCTAAAGTCCCAAAATGAGAAAAAGATGGAGGACAAGGAATTGTAGCATAGCCATTCACCACAAAGGATACTTTCTTCTCCTCTCTGACAAGCACATGTACCCTCTGGCAAATTAAAAAAAAAAAAAAAAGGAATAAAAAGGAGCCAGCAGGTGGTGTAGTGGTTAAGGCACTGGACTCCCACATGATTAATTGCAATTCAAGTCCTGGACCCAGCAGCTTGAAACTCACCAGGCATGGCATGTATACATGAGTGCCTAAAATCCTGAGAGGAAAATGGAGGAAGGATTGTGGCATAGCCATCTCCCAAGGAGGTCATTTCTCACTTTCTTTCTCTGTCTCTCCAGCAAGCACACATTTTTGTCCTATAGCAAAAATTTCTCAAAAAAACAAAATAAAAAAATTATCTATAAAAGAAAAGTTCAAAAGAGCATATATAGTATATAGTACAGTAGCATATATATAGTGTATGTTTGAACGAAAGGGGAAGTAAGAATACATGTGAGGGGACTTCGAAAAGTTTATGAAAAAGTGGAATTTTGGGAACCAGCAGTTAGCATAATGGCTGTGTCTCTGGACTCCCACGTAGTTGACCGCGGTTCGCGTCCCGGACCCGGTGGCTTAAAACTCACGCCGGACACGTGTGTATTCGTGCCCAAGATCCTGAGAGAAGAATGGAGCAGAAGGGATTGCAGCGTGACCATCCCCTCTGGGGGGTGATTTCTTGATTTCTGTCTCTCTGTCTCTCTCTGTCTGTCTGGTGAGCGCACACGCCCTATAGTGAAAACCTCTCTTAAAAAAAAAAAAAAAGAAGAATTTTAAGTAAGAGTTTATTGTCATGCAAAAGGTTTTGAAATCCATGCATAGTTCTTTTATAATATGCATTTTTACAGAAACTTTTGAAGACCCATCATACATGGGCCCGGCCACAACAGCATAGGCAGCAGGAGCATTGCTGCATGATGCTTAAGACCATGTGGGAAGGTCTTGGGTTCACAACCCGGGTCTACCACAACAGGCCAGGTACACAGAACATAGACAGACACATCCACAATCCTGGCTGACTGAAGCAATATAGGAGGATCACAGCATGAGGGCCCTATAGAGGATACCTGCATACCTCTTTCTTTCATGAAGGAAATGAATGAGTGTACTAAAAAAAAAACAACAAAAAACATAGTTAAAAGTATCTGCTCATATCCACAGAACAAACACAACTAAGATAAATCAAAAGCAATGATAATGGGAGGGTAGGAAAAGGAGTAAGAATTTTGAGTATACCTTCTGAATAAAACCTTAATGGTTTTATAATCCATTTTTTCTTGCCTAAATCAATATAATATTATTATAAAATGGAAAGTCTGACTTGACCATACTATTCATGTTTTAATACACATTCCAAAAATGAAATGAAATAAACAAAGAAGGGAGCAGCAAAACTGCATTCAATAAAAATACATAAATTTAATTGAATGGGGCCAGGAGGTGGTGTGGTGGTTAAGGGCGCTGGACTCCCACGTGGCCAATTGCAGTTCAAGTCCCAGACCTGGTGGCTTGCTTTCTCATTTCTCAGTCTCTTGCTCTCACTCTGTCCCTCTCTGGTCAAATTAAAATAACATAAATAAATAAATAAATAAAGTTAAATAAAATAATTCTTTAAAAACATCTAATTGATTACTTTACCACAGAAAGAGAATAAAGATATTTCAATAACTTTAGCTTGCATATCCTTAATGGTCTCTATGTAAGCATGAAAAACATGTTGCAGGGACCAGCAAATGGTGTAATGGTTACATCACTGGACACTCATGTAGTCAACAGTGGTTAAGTCCCAGACCCAGGGCCTTAAACTCAGTGGGTGTGTGTGCATGTGTGCCTAAAATCCTAAGAGGAGATGGAGAAGAGATTGTGTCATGGCCATTCCCCCTTGTGGGGAGGGGGTGATTTCTCACTTTCTGTCTCTCTGGCGAGCACACACCCTACAGCAAAAATCTCTCTCTAAAAAAATTGCAAAGAAATCTTAAGCCACACTTAGGTTTATAGTTGGAGTAATATTGGCATAATTTTCACACTATTTTTTTTCTGGAGAGGTTTTTTTGCTATAGGGTATATGCGCTCACCAGAAAGATAGAGACAGAGAGAGAATTAGAAAGTGAGAAATCACCCCCTGGGAAGGATGGCCATGCCACAATCCCTTCCCCATTCTCCTCTACGGATCCTTAGAGAAACGAATAATTGCAGGCCAGGGTCAAGGAAAGTGCAAGGCATAACTGGAGTATCTTACTGCATTAGAAACTAAGAAAGTACTCAAAAGTTAAGGGAGGAGGCCAGCATGTGGTGTGGTGGTTGAGGCACTGGACTCCCACATGGCCCACAGTGGTTTGAGCCCTGGACACAGTAGTTGATCGCTCGCTCTCTCTCTCTCTATACATATATATATGTATATATATATACACATACATACATATAATCAAACTGGAAAATAATAATAAATAAAATAATTCTTTAAAAATAAAGTCGGGCCAGGACCAGTAGATGGTGTAATGGCTACATCGTTGGACTCCCATGCTGTCAATCAGGGTTCGAATTCCAGACCCAGTGGCTTAAACTCACCACCCGGGCGTTTCTGCGG
>NW_006159921.1:125842-183719 GCF_000334495.1 Tupaia belangeri chinensis
TAAAAAAAAAAAAAAAAAAATCGGACCAACAGGTGGCGTGGTGGTTGGGGCACTGGACCCACATGGCAGACCTTGGTTCAAGTCTTGGACCTGGCAGCTAGCTTCCTCACTTTCCCTCTCACTCTCTTTCTCACACTGTCCCTCTCTGGTCAAATTAAAATAAATAAATAAAGTTAAATAATTCTTTTTTAAAAAGTCAATGGGGTTATGTTAGAAGGACGTAGAAGTCATCTTAATAGGGCTCTCACTATTAATTTCAGGGACAATTGGAGAATCAAAATGATTAATCAAAAAAAATGGATTAATATACTGAGGGAAAAAAAGTCCATACTAGTTCTTTAAAAAAAAAATAGAGTGTTGGGGGCCAGCAGGTAATGTGGTGGTTAGGGCACAGGACTCCTACGTGGCCAATAGCAGTTCAAGTCCTGGACCTGGCAAGTTGAAAATCTAACTGGATGCATGTGTGTGCATCCTCAAAACCCTGAGAGGAGGTTAGAAGAGAAGGGACTACAGTGTGGCCATCCCATTTCTCACTTTCCCTCTCTCTGGAGAGCACACTTGCCCTATAGCAAAACTTGGGGACAAAAAAAAAAAAAAAAGGTAGAAAGGAGAAAGTTATTGAAGTTATTGGTTTATGAAAGCATAATATTTCAGACACAATATTTCAGAACATAGCCATGAGGCCAGTGAGGTAAAATGAAGGTAATAAAGGTGAAGCAGATTCAACTGAGATCAAGAAATTAGAAAGTTAAAGTACTGATTACTTATAAAATACAAGAACAGTGTTGACAAGGATTATGAGTGGAAAAAAAAAAAGAATTAGGAGTGGAGTTAAATGAGAGTCTTTATAAATGTGAAGAGGAAACCAGGACACAGCAGATAAAAGACAAGGGAGGCCTGGCTGCAGTGACACAGGATTAGGCACTGCTAGTAAGGCTGGAACCACATGGAAGGCTTGGGTTCAGGTCACAGACCGACCTGAACAGGTCAGTGTGGGGACATGCCCCTAATTCTAGCTAACTGGCAGACTGGGCACAGAGGATTGTAATGGTGAGATCCTGTCAAAAATGCCTACCTTTCCCTCCCTCCTCTAGTCTCTTTGACTCACTCACCTGCTCATACATTCATTAAAACGAGAGAGAGGGAGAGAGAGAGAGAGAGAGAGAGAATGGTATAGTATAAAACCTCAAAGGGCAGAGGAGGAAGGGTTTTGACCAAAATGTAAATGAACAATTGTAAGAATAAGCTGGGGAACCAGCAGTTAGCGTAATGACTATGTTGCTGGACTCCCATTTAGTCGACCACGGTTTGTGTCCCGGACCCAGTGGCTTAAAATTCATGCCGGGCGTGTGTGTGTGCGTGCGTGCCCAAGATCCCGAAAGGAGAATGGAGGAGAAGGGATTGTGGCGAGACCATCCCCCCTGGGGGGGGATTTCTCGTGATTTCTCGCTTTCTGTCTCTATGTCTCTCTCTGTCTGGCAAGCACATGCGCCCTATGGCGAAAAACCTCTCCAAAAAAAAAAAAAAAGAAGAAGCTAATTAGGTCTTCCTCTGGATTATATAGTAAGCGAAATAAGAAGGAGAGTCTATGCTGTCTCCAATGTGGAATCTAGCATAACACCTAGCATGTAGCAGGTTCTCAACTGGTTCAATAAAAAATAAAATGGAAGAAGTATTGTCAATCTGTGACCCATAGGCTTTGGCCAAAGGTTCTAGTATTTACAATGCAAGGTAAAGTAACATTTTGGACAAGAGTATAGGTGGAGTATCCCTAATCTGAAAATCTGAAATAAAAATTCAAAACTATTTCAGGACTAACACAAATCTCTAGGTAAGATGACTGTAGGCTCCCTCTGAGTTTCTTCTGAGTTTACTCTCCTGGAGGCAGAGAGTATAGGCCTCTCTGATCTGAGAATATATGTAGTAAGAATACACATCTTCCCCCAAGGATCTCTTCTCAGCCTTTAAGATGAAATCAAAATAGAATCAGATGTCCCCTTATCTTAAGTGAGTTGGTTCTATCTGGACATTCTGTCTAGGATTATCAGTTCTTCTGAAATTGTTTACTTCTTACTGGAATGGTCTCATTTGAGTATTTCCTCGTGGGGGAATGTTGAGAAAATACCTTCCAGCTGCAAGAAAAATGTACTATGGAAGCAAAAATATAGGTTGACCATCACTTATCCAAAATGCCTGATAATTTATATTTTTCTGGATTTTAGAATGTTTGCATTTACATAATGCAAATAAGATATCAATCTTAGGGATAGGACCTAAGTTTAAATACAAAATTCATTTTTTTTTAAGGTTTTTGTCTTAGGGTACGTGTGCTTGGAAGGGGAGAGACAATGAGAAGGATAATGAGAAGTCCCCCACCACCGCGGGTATATGGCCACACCACAATTCCTTCTCCTATGTTCTCTTCCCTGGATCTTGAGCATGCGCACACATGTACCTGGCATAAGTTTCAAATCACCGAGTCTGGGACTTGAACTGGGGTTGGCCATGTGGGAGTCCAGTGACATAACTGCTATGCCATCTGCTGGCTCTTGTTTATTTCTTTTCTTTTCTTTTCTTTTTTTTTGAGAGAGAGAGATTTTTGTTATAGAGTACATGCTGGAGAGACAGAGAGACAGAAGGCAAGAAATCATTCCTCATGGGAGGTGGCCATGCTGCAGTTTCTTCTCCATTCTCCTTTCAGGATTTTGGGTATGCACGCATACAGGCCCCGTATGAGTTTTAAGCCTCTGGTCTGGAACTCAAACTGCCGTTGATTATATGGGAGTCTAGCAACGTAACCATTACACCATCTGTTGGTCCCTCATGTATGTTTTTAATACACCCATACACATAGCTGGAAGGTAATTTTATACAATATTTTTGTATTGTAGCATTTTGAATATCTGTGCTAGAAACAGTTTATTCAAAGTAAACTAACACCAGAAACAATTATGACTAACATCATCAGCCTGATTATCCAGCATAACATATCAAATGGAATAGATTACTTAAAAATCTTGACCATGGGGCCAGCAGGTAGCATGATGGTTAGTTAAGGTAATGGACTCCCACATGGCTGACCATGGTTTGAGTCCCAGATCTGGAGTCTTAAAACTCACGCTGGGTAAGTGTGTGTGTGTGTGTGTGTGTGTGTGTGTGTGTATGCAGGCATGCTCCAAAATCCCGAGAAAAGAATAGAAAAGAGACTGTAGTGTAGCCATTCTTCCTGGGGTGTTATCCCACCTCTCTCTCTGGTGAGTGCATGCATCCCATGGCAACCCCCTACCTCCCAAAAAAGAAACCTGATCAGTACTTTTAGTAGTAACATATCTGGAACAAGCCTTATAATACTGCCTTCAATTCTACATCTAACATGTATTACAGATAAAATAAATCATTAATCTCAAATGAATCCAACAAGATAGTCAGAGAGCAAAAGTTAAGCCCTACTTACCTGATGTTGAGAATACCTAAGTAGATTCTTTATAAGGCCATCACCACCAAAGTTGTGGTCATAGGATTTGTTTCTTGGCCTTTAAATTGAGGAATAATTTGCACTACTTAAATGAAAATCATCAAGAAGATAAGGACTGAAGTACTATAAATCTTCTAAATTAAAAAAAATCATTTTGGAGGTTGGCAGGTGGTGTGATGGTTAAGGCATTGTAATCCCACATAGCTGACCATGGTTTAAGTGTCAGATCTAGTGGCTTACTTTTTCACTTTCTCTCTTTCTCTGGTCAAATTAAAAATAATAATAATAAATGAAATAAAAATTTTTTTAAAGTCATTTCAATTGTCTTTTGTTTTTCAAAGGTTTTTGCCATAGGGCGTATGCGCTCATCAGAAAGAAACAGAGATAGTGAAAAGGAAAGTGAGAAATCACTTCCCCAGGGGGGATGACCAAGCTGTAATCCCTTCTCCATTCTCCTCCTGGGATCCTGGGCATGTACATACGTGCGCCCGGCATGATTTTCAAGCCACAGGGTTTGGGATTTGAACCATGGTTGGCTTTGTGGGAGTCCAGCACCATAACCTCTATGCCTCGATTGTCTTTGAAAATAGTTCTCTATCAGAACCTTTGAGAGTGGAACCTTTTCAGAAATCAACCCCAGACAAAAAGAACAAGAAACTGAACATGTACAATTCACCTCCAATAAAAGCTGGAGACACATGGAACTCCACACCTCAAAAGATAAAAGCAGGAGGAGGATAAAGCAATGATCTATGACCTACCTAGTAGAGTGGAGATAAGATCAAATTTATATATCTGTAAAGGGAATTAATACAAACAAGTTGATTCCAGCTATGCACCCTGGCAAGATTTAAAAATTAAAGGAAAAAATATAAAGGAAAAATCAACCAGGCTAGAGGTGGTATGGAGGTTGAGGCGTGAGGAGGCTGGATCTCACATGGTTGACTATACAGCTCCAGTCTTAGACTCAGAAGCTTGAAATACACTCCAGGCAAGTGTGCGTGCATGCTCAAAATCCCAAGAGGAGAAAGAACTGAGGTGTGGCCATCACAAAAATTTCTCAATTTTCTCTCTCCCCAGAGAGTGCACGCATCCTAGAGCAAACTATAAAACTAAAATAAAATCATCAATAAACCAAAAAAGGTTCCTTTCTCCCCACTAAGTCTCAAGTGTATGCTCCAGAAAAACAAGTGAAAGATGAGCTAGAGTGAAGAGCTAAAGTGAAAACCTGATTGTAGGACAGTGGTTAAAGGGAGTGAGATCCCATGGGAGTGACCATGGAGTCACAGCCCTGGAAGCTTGAAAAATATATTGGGTAAAAGAAATGGAGGAAAAAGGACTGCATCATGACCATGTCCCATTGGAGGATACTTTCTTTCTCTTTCTCTCTGGTAAGCACACGTGCTCTCTAGCAAAAAGAAAAAAGAATAACAAATAAAGATATAGAAAAATAAACAAACAGGGGGACCAGCAGTTGGTGTAATAGCTATGTCACTGGACTCCCATGTAGTCGACTGCAGTTCAAGTCCTGAACCCAGTGGCTTAAACTCACACCAGGTGCGTGTGCATGCATGCCCAAGATCCTGAGAGGAGAATGGAGGAGAAGGGATTGCAGCGTGGCCATCCCCATGGGGAGTGATTTCTCGCTTTCTATCTCTCTGTTTCCCTCTGTTTTTCTGGCAAGCGCACATACCCTATAGCAAAAACTTCTCACCCCAATACCCTAAAGCAAAAACCTCTCAAAAAAAAAAAAAAAAAAAGAAAAAGAAAAGAAAAGAAAAATAAACAAACTTGACTTTAGTGAGAATCTACAGGTTGAAAGGTCAGATCTCTATCTGCTCTCTCTCATCCAACTCTAAAATGCCTTTCCAAGGCAAAAGAAAGGAGGTGTTTTCTCAGCAGCAACTGATCCACCCTAGAAAAAAGACCTACAGATACAATGATTTGGAAGTTCTTGGTTAACTGCCAGTTAACCACCTAACTACCTTACAGAGAAGCCTACATACATAGAACTTCTGATCAGATTTTCAAAGTCCACTCTTTTTTTTTTTTTTTTTTTTTTTTGAGAGGTTTTTGCTATAGGGCGCATGCGCTCGCCAGACAGACAGAGAGAGACAGAGAGATAGAAAGCGAGAAATCACCCCCAGGGAGGATGGCCACACCGCAATCCCTTCTCCATTCTCCTCTTGGGATCTTGGGCATGCACGCACACGCGCCCGGCATGAGTTTAAGCCACACTTAAACTCTGGGCATGTGTGCATGTGTCCCCAAAATCCCAAGAGGAGAATGGAAGAGAGGGAACTGCAGCGTGACCATCCTCCTGGGGGATGGGGGATTTCTCACTTTCTGTCTCTTTGGTGAGCACATAGGCCCTATAGCAAAAATCTCTCTTAAAAAAAAAAAATGCAGTAAAAGAAAGTAAATGAGGACAAAAAAAATTTAACAAATGGTGAAAGTAAGAAAAATTAGATGATTAGTCTAGGTGGTCCAACATCCAATTAATTACAATTTCAAGAAGAGAAAAAATTGGGAAGAAAATTATCAAAGAAATCACATCAAGAAACTTCCTAGGAGGACCTGGATGGGGACAAGATGGTGGGCTCGCAGTGACAATCTGTCAAGGGTTGAAAAATAGTTTGTATAAAGGCAGATTTTAAAAGGAATTTCTCTTCAGAACAACCTTTTTTTTGTGCCACCTAAGAAGCCTCTTGACTCACCATGGAATGACTGTAACTGCAAAGTGGAGCTCGCTTTGACATCTGATGGCAGGACGATAGTGTGCTACCACCCATCTGTGGACATTCCATATGAACACACAAAACCTATCCCTAGACCAGATCCTGTGCACAATAATGAAGAAACACGTGGTCGAGTACTGAAATCCAGGTTAGAAAAGAAAAGTGAACAACCTGGACAAGGACCCACGATAGCAACTTAGCAAAACGTTCTTTACTACCTAGCACCATTGATATCCTCATGGACAGTATCACAGGCATCATAAGAAACTGGACCCTCCAAAAGAGAGATGATATCGAGGTTCTCAGAGGAATCAGAGATGTGCCTCATTTGTCACTTAAGAAAATCCCATATGGTGTATTCAGTAATAGGTTATGTAATATAATAATAATAAAATTTATTTTCATTAACTAGAAAGAAAGAAAAAGAAAAAGAAACTCATGCTGGGCGCATTCTCCAAGAGGAGAATGGAGGAGAAGGAACTGTGGTGTGGCCATCCCCCCTGGGGGCTGATTTCTCACTTTCTTTCTGTCTCTATCTTTCTGGCTAGTGCTCTATAGCAAAAACATCTTCAAAAAAAGAAAAAGAAAAAAAGGGGTCAGCAGGTTGTATGGTAGTTAAGGTGCTGGACCCCCATATGGCCAACCATGATTTGTGTCCCAGACCTGGTGGCTTGAGGATAATGGTAGGCACATATGCACACATGCCCAAAATCTCAGGAGGAAAATAGGCATGGACATCTCCCCCATGGTGATTTCTCACTTTCCCTCTCACTGTCTCTCTCTCTCTGGAAAGTGTATGTGCCCTGTGACAAAAACCTAAAACAAAACAAAATAAAAATAATAAAAGTTAAAGCAAGACTCATCACTATAAAAATTTAGAACATTAGAAGTAAAATTTTAAATATTTTCAGAGAAAAATAGGCAATGTGTAATGGATTCAGAGTCAGAATGGAAAGGAGATTCTCAACAGAAACTCTCAAACAAAGAAAATGAAGGAAATGCTGAGTGAAAATGATTTCAACTTCAAAGTCATACCTAAATAATCAAACAAGTATAACATATGATAATTTCTCAAATATGCTATAGTTTTTTAATTTTTTTTTTCTATTTGCTTTAGGGCACGTAGACTCATCAGAAAGACAGACTGAGAGAGAGAGAGAGAGAATGAAAAAGCACCTCCCAGGGGAGATGACCAGATTACAATCCCTTCTTCTCCATTCTCCTGTTTGGATTTGGCCCCATCTGCTTTTCAAGCCACCAGGTCAGGGACTAAAACCTCAAAGTTGGGCATGCGGGGGCCAGCTGCCTTAAATATGCCACTGGCTGGCCCTGCACTATAATTTTAAAAAATTTACAGGGCCAGCAGGTAACATGGATGTTGAGGCAGCTGGATCCCACATGGCCATCTGTGGTTTGAATTCCAGATCCTGTAGGCAAGTGTGTGTGTTTGCCCAAAATCTCAGGAGTAGAATGAAAGAGAAAGGATTGTGGTGTGGCAATTTTTCCTGGGGGTGATTTCTAGCTTTTTAGATTTTTGTTTTTGCTATAGGATATGTGTGCTTGACAGAGAGAGAGAGAGAAGATAGAGAGAGAGAAGGTACACAGAGGGCGAGTGAGAACTCACTGCCTCAGGGAGGATGACCATGCCACAATCCCTTCTTGTCCATTTTCCTCTCAGGATTTTGGGTATACATGCACACGTGCCTGGCTTTTCATGCCGCTGGGTCTGGGACTCCAAATGCGCAGTTAGCTGTTCAGAATCTAGTTGCCTTAGCTTCTGTGCTACCTACTAATCCTAGCTTTTCTTCTTCTTTTTTTTTTTTTTTTTAAGGTTTTGTCACAGGGCTTATGTGCTCACCAGAGAGAAGGAAAGTGAGAAATCAGTCCACAGGGGAGATGGCCACATTTTACTCCCTTTTCCTCATTTACCTCCTGTGACTTTGGGCATGCACACATAAGAACCTGGTGTCATTTTCAAAGTGCCAGGTCCGGGATTCAAACAGCAGTGGAATATGTGAGAATCCAGCACCTTAAGCACCACGCCACCTGCTGGCATCATCATGTTTCCCCTTTATCTCTCTCTCCCCATGTCTCTCTGGCAATTGCATAGCAAAAACTTAAAAAAAAAAAAAAAATTTTACTTTCATGTATGCTTTCTCAAAGAGCAAGTAGATGACCATCAAAACAAAGAAATAATAATGGCATAAACTAATAAAAAAGAAGATAAAGAATCCAGAAAACAAAGGACCCACAATAAAGAAGCCGAAAGGATCCCAAGGATCCCAGTGAAATGAGAGTCCAACAATGATAGCCATATCTATGGAACTACCAGGCCATATGGGAAGAGGAGGAAAAAAGGTATCTAAAAAGATGCTTCTAGGAAAAGAAATGAAACTGGTAGAGTATCTGATAAGTCTGATCAAAGAACATTAAATGGAAAGATATCTTATAGAGTTGCTGGAAAGTGTGGGAACAATAGATTCAAAGACTATGAAGCCAAATGAAAGACGGGGGAAAGGGAAGAAAGATTTAAAAAGATTAAAATCCTTAACTATCATAATAGGAAATCAAAGCATAATTCTAAAACTGCTACATTAAGACACAGCAGTACATGTTTATTACTGGGTTGTCGGGGAAGTCATGAAGAATTTTTGCATAGAAAGGCATAGAAAAATACATCATGACTTTACCAGTGACCTAATACATACAAATATGGAGATCAGAAACAACTAAAAGAGTTATGTCAGAAAAATTAAACTCTTCTTCTTTCCACCCTCCCCAAACAGAAATAAGACTTGAATAATAATAATGAAATATCTTACATTTTAAAAGGATTTATAATTATGTTAGAAATATAATATTTCAACTGAGAATTTTAGGCCAAATTTTTATAGTAGTTAAGAATATAGGGTAAAGAAATGAAGAAAGGGAGGGAATAATCACCTTTTTAAGCACCTTCATGGCAAATATTTTCCCAGTATTTGCTCCTGTTACTTTTCGTACTTGAAAAACCTAGATTAAAAAAAAATGTGTGTTATTAAAAGTCAATCATGTCAGTCATACTTCCTTAATTTCTATTTATAAGAAACAAATTATACCTTATTTCATATTGTAAAAATTAGTATCATGAAGGACTGTGTACAAAAATGGTCAGCCTAGAGAATAAACCACATTGGCACTGGCAGGTGGCATGGTGGTTAAAGATGCTGGACTCCCACATGGCCAACCATTGTTTAAGTCCTAGACCTGGTGGCTTCCTTTCTCACTTTCCCTCTCTCATCCTCTCTCTCTGGTCAAATTGGAAGAGAATAATAAATAAAGTTAAAGTAAAAATAATTCTTAAAAAAAAAAAGAATAAACCATATTAAAGATTTAGTATTCGAAATCTGTTAAACATGGGAGTTTTCTATTTTACCTGCTGCCATCTGGTGGCAAAACTGGGCAATGGCCATCCAATTAAGTCCTAATCTATGCATAAAATCTTATTTATTATTTAATTTAAAAATAATCATTTATTTAAATTTATTCCTATTATTATTTTAATTCACCAGAGAAAGACAGACAGAGAAGGAGAGTGAGAAAACAAGCTGCCAGGTACAGGACTTGAGCTACAGCTGGCCATGAGGGAATCCAGCACCTTAGCAACCACATCACCTGCTGGCCCCTATTTGTTTTATTTTTTAAAAGCACATTAATACCATCTTGGTCCAGAACTACACTCCTCTTTTACAATCAGTCTTATTATAAATTTATTCCTTTTTATTATTTTTTTAATTTGCTAAAGGGCACATGAGCTCAGCAGAGAGAGGGAGAGAGAACAAAAGAGAAGAAAAGTAAGAATGCACCCCCACCACACAGAGGATAGTCATGCTGCAGTCCCTTCTCCTCTATTCTCCTCTTTTGGAAATACACATGTATACACACGTGGTCTATTTTTCAAGTCGCCAGTTCCTGGTTGAACCCACTGTGGGATCCAGTACCACACCACCAGCTGGTTCCAAATCTTGGCTTATTTAAAACAAGCTACGATCAGGATGCCCAGATACACAATACCAAACGTAAAAATGATAAGTGTTGGGGCCAGCAGCTGGTATGGTGGTTGGGGCAGCTGGATTCCCATATGGCTGACTACTGTTCGAGTCCCAGACCTGGTGGCTTGAAAATCATGCTGGGCGCATATGAATGCATGCCAAAAATCCTAAGTGGAGAAGAGATTGTGGCATGGCCATCCCCTCAGAGGGTTATTTGTCACTTTATGTCTCTCTCTCTCTCTTCTCCGGTGAGCACATGTGTCCTATGGCAAAAACTTAAAAAAAAAAAAAAAATACAAGTGTTTCATAAATTACTTCCAGCAGTGCCACTGTTCTTGCTTCACATAAAACTAATAATAGCTGACAGAAAATTACTGTTTACCTATTCCTCAAAATAGCTAGCTATTAAACATTTTCATACATGAGCTAATATATTTGTGACTCAAGGTGCTATGTGCTAACATATTCAGGATGATTAGAACATATCAGAATATGTTCTTAAGCCTAAGAACAAACTACAAATATTGTGCTTTGCAAAAATTAACACTATGCTATAGCACGAGTATATGCGTGTATGCATATAGCATATGCATATATGGTTCTAAAACTTAATCCTAACCAAATTGGTATCTAAATTTTCTTTTGATAGAGAAAGGCTACATGTGGGCTAGCTGGTGCCACAGTGATTAGTGCTCCACATTGGGAGCCAGTGGTATAGTGATTAAGTGCTTCACATTGGGAGCCAGTTCACATGTGGTTGAACACAGTTCAAATCCTCGCCCTGGAGGCAAAGGATGTTTTCTCTTTCTCAGGTGAGGGCATATGCCTTCTGGCAATAAAAGAAGAGACACAGAGACAGGGAGAGAGAAAGGAAAAATGGTTAGGTTTAAGTTTCCTTGGGTGAAATTCATAAAGGTGAGGTCTTAAGAAAGAAAGTCTTTTTTTTTTTTTTTTTCTTTTTTTGGAAAGGTTTTCGCTATAGGGCACTTGCACCAGCCAGAAAGACAGAGACAGAGAAACAGAAAGCGAGAACATCCCCTAGGGGGATGGCCATGCCGCAATCCCTTCTCCTCCATTCTCCTCTCGGGATCTTGGAGACACATGCATACATGCCCGGAGTGAGTTTAAGCCGCTGGGTCCAGGACTTGAACTGCAGTCAACTACATGGGAGTCTAGCGACATAGTTATTATGCTAACTGCTGGTCCCAAGAAAGTCTTCAGTGAAACTATGAAACTAAGAAATTTTCTTCTCCCTTTTTATATTCCTTTACTTTTCATAACTCTATTACTCTAGATACCACAAGTCAATGAAAAACAATTCATATTAAGGTCTCAGAAATAGGTAACAGCTTAAGTGTCATATTTCTTCAAAGTATAGAGTACTTTGTTTTTAAAGAGGATACCTATGCATGGTACCTTTAACCAAAGGAAAGACTGAATCCTTTAATTAAATTCTAGTAACAGACTTTGCCTGGCACAGTAACCTTTTTATTTATTAAAAAAATATTGATGAAGGGCCGGCAGGTGGCGTGGTGGTTAAGGGCGCTGGACTTCCACATGGCCAACTGTGGTTCAAGTCCCAGACCTGGCGGCTTGCTTTCTCACTTTCCCTCTCTCTCTTTCACTCTGTCCCTCTCTGGTCAAATAAAAATAAAATAAATAAAAAATAAATAAAGCTAAATAAAAAAAATTACTTAAAAAATATTGATGGGGTACCTATTATGGGGCAGGTTTTTACATGTGCAGTATTAGGAAAAGGAAGGAAAACTGAACTTCTCTACATCCCTCAAATCACACAAGATAAGTGGTCATGGTCCTATCTATCACTGATGGCTGACAAAGACTAAGATGATGGCTTGGAATTCAGGTATAAAAAAACAACCTCCCCAAGACAGACACAGCTTTCATCTCAAAAATATTTCCTACCTTTCCATAGCCCCCTTTACCAAGCACCCGAAGTAGCTCAAAACATTCTGGTCTGATTTTTTCTGGCCCTCTGTTCACACTAGTTTCTGAAATTTCAAATTTCTCACAATGTTCCATGCCACTGGGAAGAAAAGCAAAACCAAAAGTAAGTTTGCAAAACATTATTAAGCCACTTTCAGAATACTGTTAAGAGGAAAAAGAAAAGGAAATTCAATTCATTAAAAAGACAAAGGTATATGACAGCAAATTTAATAACTGTGCTCTAAGTAAAGTGATGACTCAATGACATGGCAAGTCAAAATTATGGTGGCCTGACAACTGTTTACCTGCATACTGACAGAATGTGCTGTTGATGATTTAGTTTCATAAGCACCGACCACCCCGAACTAAATTAGAAAAAAACTGATAAAGTTCACAAAAGAAGAGACTATTTTAGTTATTCAAATGTAATTTATTCCATATGTTTATAAGATTAGGTATCATCCAGCCTTATTTATCAGTTTTAGAAGAAAATCTAGGATCTTTCTAACATTACTCAATTAGCTGAGTCTCTATGTTACAAAAATTCTTGCTAATAAAACTTATCCATGCATCTTTTCCTGTCTTTTTTTCTAAGTTATTAGCTTAATTTAAAGAAACTCAAAAGGGGGTGCTAATTGTGTTTGTCATTTAAATATTTTCTACATGAGTAGTCAATCTTCTAGTCTCCTTGCACACCAACTCTTTTTATCTGAGGGTATACAGAGCAAATCAATCATCATATTTACCTAGCAGTTTGTCTAAAATGATTTAAGATTACATGAATCTGTCTGAATAATGTATTAAAGCAAAACAAAAAATATTTGACCTTTTGGGGCATTTAAATAAATTTTTCAAAAATTCCTAACTAATTCACATGCACTTTCAGCGTACTCTGAATTTAAATAAATATATTTTTTCTCTAAATCTATATGTAGTCTCAAAACTCTGGATATGTTACTACACTGATCAGATTTTGGGGCTAAACTCAATAAACCAAGTCTGTTACTATGATTATATTTAGAACAGGTGATCAGAATAACATGATTGTTATAAACTGAAACGGATATAACCTACTTATAAGAAAGATAGCACAGTGAAAATCTTTTCATATAAACTTACAGTTCATATGGTCCAACTCCCCCATGGTCCATGCTTTCATTTAACTGACCCTGAAAAATATGTAGACATTTTAGAAATCATCTCAAAACAGTAATTTACAAGTCAAATGCTTTACCTCCTAACAAAGAGAGACTGAATGAAATAAACCAACTTAAAAGCTATCTACACTTTGGTAACAGGCAAAATAGTTGTCAATAAAAAGGACAATACTATGGGAGATTTCATTCTTAATTTCATATGATGACTAATATAGAAACTACTTATCAATGATGTAAAAATAAAAACAAATTATTTTCTCCTTCAAAAATATTTCTGTGTTGGGACCAGCAGTTAGCGTAATGGCTATGTCGCTGAACTCCCATGCAGTCAACCATGGTTCGAGTCCCGGTCCCAGTGGCTTAAACTCACGCTGGGAGCGTGTGTGTGCGTGCCCAAGATCCCGAGAGGCGAATGGAGGAGAAGGGATTGCAGCGTGGCCATCCCCCCGGGGGATGATTTCTCACTTTCTATCTCTCTGTCTCTGTCTTTCTGGTGAGCGCACGGTCCCTAAAGCAAAACCCTCTAAAAAAAAAAAAAATTCTGTATTAAAAATATATCTGTGTGGGGACCAGCAGTTAGCGTAATGGCTATGTCGCTGGATTCCCACGTAGTCGACCGCAGTTCGAGTCCCAGGCCCGGTGGCTTAAACTCACGCTGGGAGCGTGTGTGTGCGTGCCCAAGATCCCGAGAGGCGAATGGAGGAGAAGGGATTGCGGCGTGGCCATCCTCCCTGGGGGGGTGATTTCCTGCTTTCTATCTCTCTGTCTCTCTCTGTCTTTCTGGCGAGCGCACGCGCCCTATAGCAAAAACCTCTCAAAAAAAAAAAAAAAAAAAATATATATATATATATATCTGTGTGTGTTATGTAACTAAGTACATATGATTTACTAAACCAAATTATACCAAGTGTTATTCTGATGTTTCTGATATAAAGGCTAACATAAAGTCATGAACTAAGCCTATGGTAACCAAAACTAGGCCAAGATATGTAGCATATAATGTGGCTGATCAAGAAACATAATTAAGCAACAGTCTCAGTCAGGAATCATGCTAGTCAAACATTTACTCTACCCATAGGATAAATGGGTGCATAATTTCTATATACTAGTAATGAACAACCCGAAAATGAATTTAAGATAACAACTCTGAGCCCAGGCTAGTGGTCCAGCAGGTAGCAAACTGAACTGCAGTGCAGGAAGACAAATGACCACCTGTAGCTTCAGATCCCCAGGTTGCCATAAAACATGCTCAGCATGTACCCAAGATTTTGAAGAAGTGAAGGGCAGAAGGGGGTTAATGATGTGATGAGACCCCATCAAAGATGCTTCCCCCCCTTTCCTTCTCTTGTAACACACATATGCTACCATGAATAAAATAAATAAAAGCTTCAAAACAAACAAACAAACAAACAAAAAAATAAAAACAAGATAATTCTACTCACAATACAATAAGAAAAACTTGGGGCCAGCAGGTGGTGTGGTAGTTAAGGCACTGGACTCCCATATGGCCAACTGTGGTTCGAGTCCCATACCTGACAGCTTTCTTTCTTTCTCTCTCTCTCTATAGTAAGTGCACATGTCCTAAAGCAAAAATTAAAAATAAAAATAATAAATAAAAGTAAATAAATATTTTTTGAGACGTTTTTGCTATAGGGCACGTGCGCTCGCCAGACAGACAGAGAGAGACATAGAGACAGAAAGCGAGAAATCACCCCCCAGGGGGGATGGTCACACCGCAATCCCTTCTCCTACATACTCCTCTCAGGATCTTGGGCACGCATGCACACGCGCCCGGCGTTTGAGTTTTAAGCCACCGGGTCCAGGGCGCAAACCGCGGTCGACTACATGGGAGTCCAGTGACATAGCCATTACACTAACTGCTGGTTCCCAAAAGTAAATAAATATTTTAAAAAATAAATCAATAAATATTTTTTAAAATAACTTAGGCAGTGACAAAGGTGGTAAGGGGCTGCTGTGTGATTCTGGAGCCATATGGGCAATCATGGGGTTCAGATCCTGGGTCTACATGAGCACGTCTGGTGTGGTCGCATGCCCAATATCATGGCAGCTGGGAGATCTGGAGAGAAGAATTAAGACATGTGAGACTCTGTCACAGGAGCTTCTCTCTCTTAAACTTAAAATAAGAATAACTTTATTAAGAAGGAAGTAAATGTAAGACTTCTACACTGAAAACTATAAGCCTCTGAAAAAAATTAAAGACAACCTAAATAAATGGAAGGGTAGGACCAATACATGGCATCGTGGTTAAAGTGCCTTGGATCCCACATGGTCAATGGCACAGTTCAAGTCCTGGACCCAGCAGCTTGAAAAACAGGCCAGGCATGTATGCATGCATGCCTAAACTCCTGAGAGGAGAAGAGAATGTGGCATGGCAATGTCCCCTGGGAGTGATTTCTCACTTTCTCTCTCTCTCCTGAGTGTACATGCCTTGTAAAAAAAAAGAAATTTTTTTTTAAAAAGCAATACTAACAAAATTGATTATAGTTTCAATTAGATCTTATCAAATTATCCGGTTCTTTTCTTGCATAAATTCACAACCTAGTATTAAAAGGCATATAGAAATAAAAGGGACTCAAAATAGTCAATACAGTCTTGGAAAAGAATAAAGTGGAAGGACTGACACTTTGCAGTTTCGATACTTATTACAAAGCTATGGTCATCAAGACAGTATGGCACCTGGAAACCAGCAGTTAGCGTAATGGCTATGTCGCTGGACTCCCACATAGTCGACCGCGGTTCGCGTCCCAGACCCGGTGGCTTAAAACTCATGCTGGGCGCGTGTGCGTGTGTGCCCAAGATCCCGAGAGGAGAATGGAGGAGAAGGGATTGCGGCGTGACCATCCCCCCTGGGGGGTGATTTCTCGCTTTGTCTCTATGTCTCTCTCTGTCTGTCTGGCGAGCGCACACGCCCTATAGTGAAAACCTCTCACCCAAAAACAAAACAAAACAAGACAGTATGGCACCAGCATAAAGATAAACACATAGCTCAATGGAAGGGATCTCAGAAATAGTCTTACAATGTCAATGGATTGGAACCAGCAGTTGGCGTAATGGCTATGTTGCTGGACTCCCATGTAGTTGACTGCAGTTCGAGTCCTAGACCTGGTAGCTTTAAACTCACGCTGGGCGCGTGTGCGTGAATGCCCAAGATCCCAAGAAGAGAATGGAGGAGATGGGATTATGGCATGGCCATGCCCCCTGGGGGGTGATTTCTCGCTTTCTGTCTCTCTCTGTCTTTCTGGCGAGCGCGCATGCCCTATAGCAAAAACCACTCCGGAAAAAAAAAAAAACATGATGTCAATGGATTTTGACAATGATGGCAAAAATACTCAACGAGAAAGACATTCTTTCATTAAATGGTGCTAGGATACTAAATACTCACATGTGAAAAAAATAACTTGGATCCCTATTTCATATCAGACACAAAAAGATTAACTGAAAATAGATCAAAGACCTAAATGTAAGAATTAAATCATGTCAGTGGGTAGCACGGAGGTTAAGGCACTGAATCCCACATGGTTAGCTGCACAGTTTGAGTCCTAGACCAGGTGGCTTGAAAAATCACACCCAGACCCATGTGCATGCATGCCTGAAATCCTGAGAGAAAGAAAGAGAAAAAATTATGGTGTGGCCACCCCCCTGGGGAGAGCTTTCTCACTTCTCTCTTCCTCTGTCTCCTTCTGGCTTTAATGCAAAAACATTAAAAAAAAAAAAAAAAAAAAGGAAAGAAACAGCTAAAAGTATAAAACTCTTTAGAGAAGTTTTTGCTATAGGGCGCATGCACTCGCCAGACAGACAGAGAGAGACATAGAGACAGAAAGCAAGAAATCACCCCCCAGGGGGGATGGTCACGCCGCAATCCCTTCTCCTCCATTCTCCTCTCGGGATCTTGGGCACGCACGCACACGCACCCGGCGTGAGTTTTAAACCACCGGGTCCGGGACACGAACCGCGGTCGACTACATGGGAGTCCAGCAACATAGCCATTACGCTAACTGCTGGTTCCCTAAAAGTATAAAACTCTTAGAAGAAAAAGAAAGAGTAAAGTAAATCTTCATGATCTTGAGGTAGGCAAGGATTTCTTACAAACACCACCAAAAGTATAATTAAAGAAAAATATCAGTAAATTAGATTTACTGAAAATTAGAAACTCTTGTACTTTAAAAAAAAAGAAAACAAACACAATCAAGAAGCTGGAGGCTAAGAGCAGCAGGTGGCATGGTGGTCAGGGTGCTGGATTCCCACATGGCTGACAGTGGTTTGAGTCCTGGATCCAGTGGCTTGAAAATCACAACAAATAAATAGATAAATAAATGTTGGGACCAGCAGATGGTGTAATGGTTATATCGCCAGACTCCCACATAGTTGACCATGATTTTAGTCTCAGACCCAGCAACTTAAACTCATGCCAGGCGTATATGCATGCATACCCAAAATCCTGAAAGGAGAATAAAGGAAAAGAGATTGCAGAACGGCACCCCCCCCAGGGGTGATTTCTCACTTTCTATGTCTCTCTGGTGAGTGCACACGCCCTATATCAAAAGTCTCTCTCTCTCTCTAAAAATAAATAAATATAAATGTTTTAAAATTTTTTAAAAGAGAGAGAAAGAAACTGGGGATGGAATGGTTTTGCAGCAGTAAAACATGAAGCTGATCCACGTAGGAAGGCTCGGCGTTCAGGATGGGAGAGTTCCCTGAGTATGCCAGATGGACATGTGCCCATGCTCTGGGACTGGCTGAGGCTGGTGATGGATAACATCCTTGAGACCCTATAGAGACTCTTTCTCTCACTCATGGAAAAAATAAACTTTAAAATAGAGAGAGAGAAGGAGAAAAGATCCAGCCATGGTGATATAATAGCAGTGTGCTGCTCCATGATACTGGAGACATGAGGTAGGTCAAGGTTTGGTTTTTAGTGGACATGTATCCTCTCGGCACATGCATATGCTCATGACGCTGACTGGCTGGAAGTCTTGGGGGAGGATCAGGGCATGAGAACCTGTTGATGGTGCTCCTCTATCTCTGAAAAAAATTACTATTTTTTTAAAGGGGCAGTCCATGGGCCAGCTGGTGGCGTAACGCCGCTGACACAAAGGGCACACGTACACACTGGACACGTGTATGTGTCAAGGCCCAAATCCCAAAAGAAGAAATAGAAGGGAAGTGATTATGGTGTGACCATATCCCATTGGGGGATGCTTTCTCTCTCTCTCTCTCTCTGATAAGTGTACATGTCCTCTCACAGTTTAAAAAAAGGAATAAAGACACCAGATAGTGTGTTGGTTAAGGCGCTGGACTCCCACATGGCCAACTGCTGTTCAAGTCTCAGTCCCAGCAGCTTGGAATGCACACCAGGCATGTATGTGTGCGTGGCCAAAATCCCAAGAGTAGAATGAAGAAGAAGGGATTGCAGCGTGGCCAACCCCTTGGGGCGTGATTTCTTCCTTTCTGTCTCTGTCTTTCCAGCGAGCACACATGCCCTATAGCGAAAATCTCTCAAACTAAAATAAATTTTAAAAATAAAGTGAAAAGAAACCCACAAAACAAGAATATATAAAGAACTATAACTCGAGGAACTGGCAGGTGGCATAGTGGTTAAAGATGCTGGACTCTCACATGGTCAACCACAGTTCAAGTCTCGGACTTAAGAGGCTCGCTTTCTCACTTTCTTCCTTTCTCTTCCTCTTTCTCTGGTCAAATAGAAAAATAATGATAATAAATAGGAAACCAGCAGTTAGCGTAATGGCTGTCGCTGGACTCCCACGTAGTCGACCGCGGTTCGCGTCCCAGACCCAGTGACTTAAAACTCACGCCGGGCATGTGTGCGTGCGTGCCCAAGATCCCGAGAGGAGAATGGAGAAGAAGGGATTGCGGCGTGACCATACCCCCTGGGGGGTGATTTCTCGCTTTCTGTCTTTAATGTCTCTCTCTGTCTGGCGAGCGCACGTGCCCTATAGTGAAAATCTCTCCAAAAAAAAGAAAAAGAAAAAGAATGACAATAAATAATTTGTATTTAAACACACACACACACACACAAAAAAAAAACCTTGTAATTCGGAACCAGCAGCAGATGGCATAATGGTTACGTTGCTGGACTCCCATGTAGTCAACTGTGGTCTGAGTTCCAGACCTGGCAGCTTGGTGCACGCCTGCCCAAAACCCTGAAAGGAGAATGGAAGAGTATCGATTTCGGTGTGGCCATCCCCCCCAGGGGGTGATTTCTTTTGCTTTCTGTTTCTGTCCCTCTATAGTGAACACATGCACCCTATAGCAAAAAAAAAACAAACAAACAAACAAAAAACTATAACTCAATAATAAAAACATAAATGACCGAATTTCTAAAGATGGGTTAAAATCTAAATAGGCATTTCTCCAAAGATATACAAATGGACAATATGTACATGAAAAGGCATTTAATAGCATTAGTCATTAGAGAAATGCGAACCAAAACCAGACTGAGATATCACCTCATACCCATTAGGATGACTATAATAAAAAGGACAGAAAATTAAGTTTACAAGGATGTACGGAAATTGGAGCCCTAGGGGAACAAAAGGTGGCGTGGTGGTTAAGGTGCTAGACATTCCCACATGGCCAACGGCGGTTTGAGTCCTGGACCTAGTAGCTTGCTTTCTCACTTTCCCCCTCTCTCTGGTCAAATTAAAAAAATAAATGAATAAATAAATAAATACAATTAAAAAAAAGTAACTGGAACCCTAAGACACTGCTGGTAGAAATGTAAAACAGTTCAACTGCTTTGGAAAACAGTCTGGCACTCTCTTAAAAAGTTAAACACAGACTTACCATATGACCAGCAATTCTAAGAGGTATTTACTCAAAAGGAATGAAAGTACATGTGATAATACAAAGATGTGGACATGGGAACCAGCAGTTAACGTAATGGCTATGTCGCTGGACTCCCACGTAGTCGACTGCAGTTCGCATCCGGGACCCGGTGGCTTAAAACTCACGCCGGGCGTGTGTGCGTGCGTGCCCAAGATCCCGAGAGGAGAATGGAGGAGAAGGGATTGCGGCGTGACCATTCCCCCTGGGGGGGTGATTTCTCGCTTTCTGTCTCTATGTCTCTCTGTCTGGTGAGCGCACACGCCCTATAGCACAAAACCTCTCAAAAAAAAAAAAAAAAAAAAAAGAGGTGGACATGAATGTTCACAAAGGCTTTACTCACAACCTAAACGAACATCCAAATGAACAACACTACTAAGTATCAATTGATGAATGGATAAACAAAATGCAGTATGATCATATCTGCATAACATTTCAGTCAACAACTGCATATATGATGATGATCCCACAAAATTGTAATAGACTACATATGCTCTAGGTGTGTGTAGGATATACCATCTATTAGGTTTGTGTAAACACTATGATATTCACATGATAAAACTGCCAAACACATTTTTCAGTGATGTATGACTGTACGTACAATGGAATATTATTTGGCCATTAAAAATATTGTTTGGCATGGGACCAGTAGTTAGCGTAACGGCTATGTCACTGGACTCCCACGTAGTCGACCGCGGTTCGCGTCCCGGACCCGGTGGCTTAAAACTCACGCCGGGCGCGTGTGCGTGCGTGCCCAAGATCCCGAGAGGAGAATGGAGGAGAAGGGATTGTGGCGTGGCCATCCCCCCTGGGGGGTGATTTCTCGCTTTCTGTCTCTCTGTCTCTCTCTGTCTGTCTGGCGAGCACACACGCCCCATAGCAAAAACCTCTCCAAAAAAAATTATTTGGCCATGAAATACTGGGCCAGCCAGGGTGTGGTGGTTAAAGTGGCTGGATCCAACATGACCAACTGTGGACCCTGCAGCATGCAGAACACACCAAGCACATGTATGAGAGGAGAATGGAGGAGAAGACATTGCAGCATGGCCATACTCCCTGGTGGATGCCTTTTCACTTTCCCTCTCCCTGGTGAGGGCCCCAAAAGAAAAAAAAAAAAAAAAAAAAAAAAAAAAAAAAAAGGCAATGAAATATTGATACATATTAAGACATAAATGATCCTCAAAAACATAAAAAGCAAAGACCACCTTCTGTATGATTCTATTTACAGGAGATGTTCAGAAAAATCAAGTCTATAGAGATGGCTATGGGTGGGAATGAGGAGAAACTTAAAAGGACCCACTGTTTCTTTTCAGTGTACTGGAAATGTTCCAAAACTGAACCATGGTGATAGTTGTACAACTCTGTAAATACACTAGTAAAGTTACTTAATTTTTTTTTTGAGAGGTTTTTTTCGCTATAGGGCGCATGCGCTCGCCAGACAGACAGAGACATAGAGACAGAAAGCGAGAAACCACCCCCCAGGGGGGATGGTCACGCTGCAATCCCTTCTCCTCCATTGTCCTCTCGGGATCCTGGGCATGCACAGCACACGCGCCCGGCGTGAGTTTTAAGCCACCGGGTCCGGGATGCGAACCGCGGTCGACTACGTGGGAGTCCAGTGACATAGTCATTACGCTAACTGCTGGTTCCCAAAGTTACTTAATTATAAAAACGAAACAATAAAAACATGGCAGCAGAAATTGAATTACTGATATTAAAACATTAATTTTAATTGAGTATTCTTAAATATAGTCTGATTATGGACTCTTTCAGTTTACACAAAAGGATATAAATCAATTGAAAAATGTCTAAAAATCTTTAAATATCAATGTCAAAATTTTAAAGTAATTCAAAAGACTTAAGTAAACATGTTTTTCTTCAAAAGCACCAGTACATAGCTAAGAAAACTAGTAGTATTCTTACAGAATAGATGTTCAAATGCCCAAGAAAACATAAAATTTTAATCATAATTTCTTCATGGTGTGAACATATCAGGATGATGTGCAACACCAAGGATGTTTCATGATTAGACTGAGGGGAATGGATGGGGCAGTATCAAGGGGGAAAGAAATCAATTCTCAAAGTTTCAACTTAATCGAGTTTCTTTTGTGTGTGGGAAGGGGGGTGGTTATAGTTGCAGTTGTGTTTGTTTTGTTTTTGTCTCTATTGCTGCATATAATCACCTATGATGGCTTCACTTTAAAGACAAAAGACTAACTCTTCCCAGATGTGATAAACTGGTATTACATAATTGTCTTTTCTTTAATGTTAGTTTTACTAAATTCTAAATTAAAGACCACAAACTAGTTAACACTGAACCATGACTTTGAAGCCACCTCACAAGACATGCCCTGTAGCTATGTTTCATTTCCGGAGCTGGCCAGGCCTGTAATATCACCTGCATCTGTGCTTCTAACTTCCTACCGTTACCGTCTGGAACACAGGCATTTCAGCCACTATTATTTTCTGCTATTCAATGTCACCTTTAGGAAAAAAAAAAAAAAAAAAAAAAAAAAAAGGCAATGAAATATTGATACATATTAAGACATAAATGATCCTCAAAAACATAAAAAGCAAAGACCACCTTCTGTATGATTCTATTTACAGGAGATGTTCAGAAAAATCAAGTCTATAGAGATGGCTATGGGTGGGAATGAGGAGAAACTTAAAAGGACCCACTGTTTCTTTTCAGTGTACTGGAAATGTTCCAAAACTGAACCATGGTGATAGTTGTACAACTCTGTAAATACACTAGTAAAGTTACTTAATTTTTTTTTTGAGAGAGGTTTTTTCGCTATAGGGCGCATGCGCTCGCCAGACAGACAGAGACATAGAGACAGAAAGCGAGAAACCACCCCCCAGGGGGGATGGTCACGCTGCAATCCCTTCTCCTCCATTGTCCTCTCGGGATCCTGGGCATGCACAGCACACGCGCCCGGCGTGAGTTTTAAGCCACCGGGTCCGGGATGCGAACCGCGGTCGACTACGTGGGAGTCCAGTGACATAGTCATTACGCTAACTGCTGGTTCCCAAAGTTACTTAATTATAAAAACGAAACAATAAAAACATGGCAGCAGAAATTGAATTACTGATATTAAAACATTAATTTTAATTGAGTATTCTTAAATATAGTCTGATTATGGACTCTTTCAGTTTACACAAAAGGATATAAATCAATTGAAAAATGTCTAAAAATCTTTAAATATCAATGTCAAAATTTTAAAGTAATTCAAAAGACTTAAGTAAACATGTTTTTCTTCAAAAGCACCAGTACATAGCTAAGAAAACTAGTAGTATTCTTACAGAATAGATGTTCAAATGCCCAAGAAAACATAAAATTTTAATCATAATTTCTTCATGGTGTGAACATATCAGGATGATGTGCAACACCAAGGATGTTTCATGATTAGACTGAGGGGAATGGATGGGGCAGTATCAAGGGGGAAAGAAATCAATTCTCAAAGTTTCAACTTAATCGAGTTTCTTTTGTGTGTGGGAAGGGGGGTGGTTATAGTTGCAGTTGTGTTTGTTTTGTTTTTGTCTCTATTGCTGCATATAATCACCTATGATGGCTTCACTTTAAAGACAAAAGACTAACTCTTCCCAGATGTGATAAACTGGTATTACATAATTGTCTTTTCTTTAATGTTAGTTTTACTAAATTCTAAATTAAAGACCACAAACTAGTTAACACTGAACCATGACTTTGAAGCCACCTCACAAGACATGCCCTGTAGCTATGTTTCATTTCCGGAGCTGGCCAGGCCTGTAATATCACCTGCATCTGTGCTTCTAACTTCCTACCGTTACCGTCTGGAACACAGGCATTTCAGCCACTATTATTTTCTGCTATTCAATGTCACCTTTAGGAAAGTTTCACACCAGAAACACCAAAGTTACATTATGTATTATACAGACAATTATCTTTTCCTAAGAAACTTTTCTTTTTCTACTCAATTGTTTCATACTGCCTTAGCTATATGACCCATCCAACACCTTTTCTGTGTCACTGTAATTGGCAAAGCAGAATCTTGCTTATATTAGGTACTATACACGATACACTGTTTCAAACCAGTCCAGAATGAGTTTGCAAAATTTACATTATAAAAAAGTTCAATATACCTGAAGTCCTAATAAAAGAGAGCATATTTTATAATTTAAATAAATTGTTTCTCAATCGGTAAAATTGCCCTAAATTAAGATACCCATTAACTATTTTAATCACTATTCTGGCTGTTCCCAAATGTTTCCTTACAAAATTCAGCAACTCAGGTGAAAGGGAAAAAAAGGGTAAAACCATGCCCAAGATTCTGGGCTATTTAAAAATAGCTACAGGAAGTCATAGTCCCAGAGTTCCTTTCTTCTTGCCAGCACCACCGGTGTGGCCTCCCAGAACCGCTACCCAGCCACGCCCGCATGGCTGCCACAGTAAGGAGCCAAGCTCAGTGGAGTAGCCTCCAGAGGCCCCGTTGGCAAGACGCCACAGCAGGAGCTGATGCATGATGTCTGGCAACCAAGGAAAGTCTGCCTTCCCTGAACCAGAGAGCCTTTTCAAATGGGTAGGGCCCATCCATTTCATAAACAGCTGGCAGTTTATGAAAACCTGATGTATAAGCTGTCTCTCAAGTTCCCGAGTGGCTACCCTTACAATGCACCCACGGTAGAGTTCCTAATTCCCTACCATCCTATTGTGGACATCCAGGATAGCATCTGTCTGGACATCCCGAAGGACAAGGGGTCGGCCCTGTATGACGTCAGGACCATCCTGCTGTCCATCCAGAGCCTGTTAGGAGAATCCAACATCAACAGCCCTTTGAACACACATGCCACTGCGCTCTGGAAAAAATCCCTACAGCTTTTAAGAAGTACCTGTAAAGAACCTGCTCCAAGCTGGTCTCCAGCCAGGAGCCTTGACTCAGGCTGTTGGCCTCTCCTTGTGTCGTCACTTTACTTTTTCCTTAGTTGGTTGTCCTTTCCTCCATTTCTATTAGGACTCTGTACCTTGAGTTGTGATATTATTTTTGCTTTGTTTCTATTTTTCAAATTAAGTGTCTGGTTGAGCCCTTGTGTCATACATTAAGTAAATGCATTTTAGTAGGGTTTTGTAAGTAAATAAGTAAGTTAATTAATTAATTAATTAATTAAATAGTTGCAGGGCCAGCAGGTGGCATGGTGGTTAAGGCACTGGACTCCCACATGGCCAACTGCAGCTTGGGTCCAGATCTGGTGGTTTGCTTCTTCACTTTCTTTCTCTCTGTCTCTCTCTGGTGAACACACATGCCCTGTAACAAATTTTTAAAAATAATAACAATGAGGGCTGGCAGGTGATATGGTAGTTAAGGTGGATGGACACCTACACGGCTAACCACAGTTCGAGTACCAGATCTAGCAGATTGCTTTCTCTATTTCCCTCTCTCTCTGTCTCTCTCAACTTCAAAAAAATAAAATAATGACAATGAATAAAATTAAATAAAATAATTCTTTAAAATAAATAACAATAATAAAAACAATTATTTAAAAAATTAAAATTAAAAAAATTAAAATAGTTGCTGTGAGGCTTGATTAGAGAGTAGTGGTAAATCATGCTCTGCAAGATTGACTCATATGGGAAGGTTCTGAGTGTCAGTCCAGAGACCTCCCAAAGAACACCAAGCACATGCATGGTTATGATCCAGAGCTGGCTAAGACTGAGGTTGATAGATCAAGGCATCAAGACCCTGCTGGAGATGCTGTCTCTCTTTCTCACACATGCACACAAACACATACTTTGAAGAAATAACTTTTTAAAAAATGAAAGTCGGGTCAGTCAGGTGGCATAGTGGTTAAGGTGGCTGTATCCCCCCATGGTCAAAGGTTTCAGTCTTGGACCAGTGGCTTGAAAAACATACTGGGTGCATGTATGTGCGTGCCCAAAGGAGAAGAGAATGGAGAAGGATTTCCAATTTGGTCAACCTTCCTAGGGGTTGCTTTCTCACTTTCTCTGTGTCTCTTTTGAGTGCATGTGCCCAATAGCAAATAAATAAATAAATAAAAATAAGCTGCTGCTTTATGGTATGCATTATAAGGCAAGCACTGACAATGAAATTTTTCCTATAATATTTCATAATCTTGAATATTTAAGTACATACTATCTATATTAACACTGTTTTTCTTTCTTTCTTATAGGTTTTTTGGTCATAGGGCATGTGCTCTCCGCAGAGAGATACAGAGAGAGGGAAAGTGAGATATTAGTCCCCAGAGGGGGCTAAAATTCCTTCTTATCTATTATCCTCTTAGGATTTGGGGCATACGTGCACACACATCCAGAGTGAATTTCAGGCCATGGGGTCTTGGACTCAAACTGTGCCAGCCATGTAGGAGTCCAGCATCTTAACTATCGCGGCACCTGTTAGCACATTAACACTTTTTTAAAAGAGTACGTGCACTCACCAGAGACAGATGGAAAGAGAGCAAGAGGGAAAATGAGAAAACACCTACTCTACTGGCTCTGTTCTTCAAAAAATTTAAGCTTTTTGCTTGACAGAAAGTCCTGGCTCAGGCAGTGGCATGGTGATTAAGGTGCTAGATTCCACAGGGCTGATTATGCAGTTGGAGTCCTAGACCCGGATGCTTGAAAAACACATGGAACACATGTGCAAGTGTGCGTGCATGACCAACAAACCAAGAGGAGAATGGAGAAGAGACTGCATTGTGGCCATCTCCCCTGGGGGGGGGAGGGAGTTCTCACTTCCTCTCACCTTCTTTCTGTCCCTCTATGGCAAGTACACAAGTCCTCTAGCAAAAATTTTTTAAAGAATTATTTAATTTAGAGCCAGGAGGTGGTGTGGTGATTAAATGTGCTGAACTCCCACATAGCTGACCACAGTTCAAGTCCCAGACCTAGGGGTTTGCTTTCTCATTTTCTCTTTCTTACTCTGTCCCTCTCTGGTCAAGTTAAAATAAATAAATACAATAAAATAGATAAATAAATAAAGCTAAATTAACAAACAGTTTTAAAAATTTTATTTAATTTTATTATTTTAATTTTATTTATTATCATCATTATTTTTCATTTGACCAGAGAGAGAGAGAAGGGAAAATGAAAAAGCAAGCCACCAGGTCCAGGACTTGAACTGCAAGCAGCCATGTAGGAGTCCAAAGCCTTAACTATCATACCACCTGCTGGCCCCATTCTATAGCAAATTTTTAAAATAGAAAAAAAGAAGAAAATCTGAATCCCAACCTTAAACTTGTACAATAAAACAGTAATGTAAAAAGTAAAGATTTAAAAATTTACATTATAATTTTCTTTTTTCTTTTTTTTTTTTTTTATGGGCTTTTTTGATTTTGGGGTGCTTTTGTTGCTCACCAGAGACAGACAGAAAGCAAGAAATCACCCCCCCAGGGGGAATGGCCACACTCCAACCCCTTCTCATCCATTCTCCTCTGGGGATTTTGGGCACTTATCCACATGCACCAGTGTGGGTTTTAAGCTGCCGGGTCAGGTCAGAGACTTTAATCGCGGTAACTAAGTGGGAGTACGACGACATAACCATTATGCCATCAACTACTCTTTAAAAAAAATGTATTTAATTTTATTTACCACTATTATTCTAACTTTTAAATTTGCTACAGGGCAGATATACTCACTAGGGAGAGAAACAGAGAGAGAGAGAGACCCACCAGGTCCGGGACTCAAACCAAGTCAGCTTTGTGGGAATCCAGTGCCTTAACCACCCTGCCACCTGCTGGCCCATATTACTGTCTTAATACAGAAAGTAGAGAAGATTCCAACATTTTCACGATCTAATAAAATTCTCTGTACAAAAGCATTTCCTCATTTTCAACTACCTACCCCAAATGATACAATTTCCAGTGAATCAAACAGAATACCCATGACCCAAAGAAACTCTTTTATAGATTCTCATATATTTCTCTGCAGAATTCAATAAGGGTCTTTTTTTTCGGTTAGGTGGAAGACAATCAACCATAAATGTGTCAGTTCAATTTTCTCATCTTTAACTCTTTTAAGAATTAACTAAGCTATGTGAACAAATACATTTACCAACACAGATTTACGCAGTACAATAAACCAAAAATGATACATACCTCTAAAAAGGGTTAATGATTTTTAAAACATAATTAAAATCATGATACTGGGACCAGCAGGTGGCATGGTGGTTAAGGCGCTAGACATAACCACATAGCCAACCACAGTTTGAGTCCCGGATCTGGTGGCTTGTTTTCCCACTTTCTTTCTCTCTCTCTCTTTCTCTCTCTCTCTCTCTCTATATGGCCAATTTAAAATAAATGAATACATAAATAAAATTAAATAAATAATTCTTTAAAAAAAGAAAACAAACCATGATACTACAATCTTAAATATATAGCATCTCTTATTTAACTGCATGTATTATTAAGTCTATAGGCAGAGGTGAAGGTAAATGTGAATGTTTTGTTCCTTGGCAATAAATAACACTGACAAGCTTTATTTATGTGAACTAGCTAACTGCTTAATAGGCCAAGATATTTTGAGAGTACTTTATATACTTTACTTCATGTAACTCTAGTTTTCAGAGAAGAAAAAAGTAGCAGAGATTAAGCAATTTACTCTAGGTCACACAGTCAGTGAGTATGGCCAAAGGGATTTGAATTTACTTTTGACACACCACAGCTGCATTAGCAACAAGACTAGTAAATGCAATGAAGAATCTCTGTAAAGAAGGTTGCTGAACTGAGTCAGAAGATACCACCACCCTGTAATCTTGAGCTACCCTTACTGGCCTGTGCCTCAGTTTCCCCCTTACTATAAAATAAAGAAGTAAGGCTACTCTGATATGCACCCATGTTTAAGAAATCTAATGGGGCTGGTAGATGGTGTTGTGGTTAAAGGCACTGGATTCCCGTATGGCCGACTGCAGTTCGAGGCCCAGCTTCCTTTCTCCCTTTCCCTTTCTCTCTGTTTCTGTCTCCGTCTGGTCCAATTTTAAAAAAGTAATAAGAAGTGGAATTAAATAAATAAATATTTTTTTAAATGGAAATTTGTCTAATGAATTAAAGGTAATAAATTCACAAACAGATAATATTAGAAGAGTCTATAAATCTAAAGTTCTCAAAATTTTCAGAACTGCTTTTAATTTCTAAGTAAACTGAATGTCACCGAATTTCCTTAGGTTGCCTACCTAATCTCACCCAATCCCACTCGACTCTTCACCTTGAGAAACCTATGAGAAGCATGCTGGGGGGAGGGGGGCAGCAGGTGGCATGGTGATTAAGGGTGCTGGACTTCCACATGGCCGGCCATGGTTCAAGTCCCAGACCAGGCAGTTTGCTTTCTCACTTTCTCTCTCTCCCTCTCTGGTCAAATTAAGATAAGTAAATAAATAAAGTTAAATAAAATAATTCTTTAAAAAAAAAAAAGATGGGACCAGCAGGTGCTGTGGTGGTTAAGGACTGGACACTTCCATATGGCCAACCATGGTTCAAGTCCCAGACCTGGTGGCTTGCTTTCTCACTTTCTCTCTCTCTCTCTGGTCAAATTAAGATAAATGAATGAATACATAAAAATAAATATTTAAAATAAAATTCAGCTCAGAAGAAATTCAACTCCCAGAAGATTGCTAAAATATATTTTAGTGACCACTCTTCCTCAAAATTTTCTTCAATTACCTCTGCTCTATCCTCAAATCTCCTCTCCCAAAGGTTGTGGCCACATTTTTGTCTTTCCTATTTTCAACAATTTCTCTGGCTTCCTCCTAAGACCCTCTCAAAATTTCACTTTCTTGTATTCTTGTACCCAGCGAAACAAAAGCTGAGGAGTAGGGAAAAACTGGAACACCTGTTTCTGAAACACAACAAGAAAGTAAAAAGAAAAACAAGGTCCCAGTTCATAACAGTGATCTTAATACAGTATTGCATTTTCAAAGGAGGATAAACCCATAGTCTGAAAATTTATCAGTTCAACTAAGATATAAAACACCCTTCCTATCCAGTTTTCTCCTCTATCTGGCTCCAAAGCCTCTGCCATATGGAATCCATGTTATAAGCAAGAGTATGTCTGTAATGAAAGTAATCTTGTATTTGTTTCAAAGTGTATATAGTGTAACCTTACAGTCAATTAAGAGGGATCTGGAATGCCATAGGAAAACACACACCTCCAGGCCAGCAAGTGGCGTAGTGGTTAAGGCGCTATCCTCCCATATGGCCGACTATGGTTCAAGTCTAGGACCTGGTTCAAGTCCCAAACCTAGTGACTTGAAAATCACGTGGGGCATGTGTGTGCACATGTATGTTTGTGTGCTCAAAATCCCAAGAGAAGAATGGAGAAGAAGGAATTAGGGCATGGCCATCCACCCTGGAGGGGTAATTTCTCTCTTTCCTTCTCACTGTCTCTCTCTGGCAAGCACACACAAAGCGCCCTATGGCAAAAATCTTAAAAAGAATAAACACACCTCAATATCCATCTTCTAAACTGTGTGATTTTGATTCAGTCTCATTTGATAATGAAAAGTGCAGTATTATTTTAGCACATTTCATTTTTTTGTTTTTTTAGAGAGATTTTTATTTTTTGAGAGATTTTTTTGCTGTAGAGGGCTTGTGCTAGCCCAGAGAGACAGAAAGTGAGAAATCACTCCTCAAGGAGTATGGCCACGCTGCAATCCTTTCCCCTCCATTCTCCTCTCAGGATTTTGGGCACACGCACAGACGTGCATGTGCCCACACGCCCCGTGTGAGTTTGAAGTCGCTGGGTTGGGACTCACCCGTGGTCCACCACCACTGGGAGTCTAACGCCTCAACCACCATACCACCTGCTGGCCCCAGCCCACTTAGTTTCTTATGTGTTCAGAGTTCTTTATAAAGAGCATCTCAATTTTTTGTCAACAACATTACATATTCATTTGCCAGAGGAGCAAAACTGAGGGTGAAGGAAGGGAAGGGAAGCCCTATGGGGTTAGAGCAAACATGTGACATCAGTCATTAAACCATGTTCTCATCTAGACAATGCAATTTACAATCTATATTATCATGAGGTTATCAGTGATGATCATTTGTCCAAAAACAGTGATTTATGGACAACACCATTCTAGAGCTACAGTTGCAATTTGTGATATTTCAATAAATTAATCTTGAAAAAGAAATTATTATATTCCACAATGTGTAATAAACCAATAAGACAGCAAAGGTAAAACCAAGCTGTACATTAGGAAAAACATTTCTAAATTTAGCACCCTAAATTACAGCAAGAAAAGCCCTCACACCACCATTCACAAGTCTTCGTTCAAGCAATTTATTTTTGGCAAGCCAAATCACAGCTGTCAACAGTGGTTTTTTCCCACCCCAAAATTACATAAATTATTCTTTAAAAATATTGACATCTTCAACTTGGTGAAAGTTACAAAGGCCGTGTGTCGTTATAAATGCTTTAAAAAAAAAATCACACGGAAGGGGGTTAAAAAAAAAAAAAAGCAAACAAACAAACCCTGGAAGATGCAGCAGAGCCCCCTTGCTCCCGAAATAAAACTCCTGGTGGTTGTAACAGCAGCGGCAGTGCTACTCCCGACAGAAGTTTTCAGCTGTCACTTCTAACAGCTGAGCGCTTCCTAGGAGAGAAGCGACAGGCCAAAAAGAGAGGTGGTTGTGGGAGGTCCTAAGACTGAATACTTGAAATCTTACACTTGAAGGGAAACCCTTCCGCTCTTCACCTGCACCTACGGAACACCTAGCAAGCGCAGCCCTCCTCTCCCCAACACGCGCTCACACCACCCGTGTCCCGCCAACAGCTCGAGGAATCGACCACGCGCCCGTTCTCCTTCCCTCTTCAGGCTGCCTGGGGCTGAGCTGATCTGGGGCTAAGGGCGCGACCTGCACCTGTGAGCCCCGCAGAGGCCTCACACCTAGGGCCAGGTCCGCCTCGTCTGCTCCCCCGCCTCGGGCCGCGCGGCGCCTCAGCTCTTCCAAGAGACTACCCGCGCCCCCCTGGGTCTCAGCGCTCTAGGACACACCGGGCTTCCTGGGGCCGCGCCGCCGCCCTGGCCCTGTCACCTCGGGCCCCCCCGGGACCCCGGGCCTCACCCCCTCCTCCAGCTCATCCTCAGAGCCCGCGTCCTCTGGCTGATCCAAGTCTATGTCAAACACTCCTGCCATGTCCTCAGCTTCCCTGTCTTGGAAGTCCGGCGCTGAGTAAAGGCCGTCCCGCCTCCGTCGTCGCCTCATGGGCCCGGACCCGCCGCAGGCACCGCCGCCGACGCCGCCATCACCGGCTGCTTGGACTCAGTGCGTCTGCGCCTAGGCCCTGGACTGGTTTCTCAGGTTCGGGGCTGGAGCATGCGTACAGTGTAACATGAAGCCAAACCGTGGGTAGTGGACATGCGCAGAACTATGGCCTGGCTCCAGGTACTGGCAGAAACATGCGCAAAACACTAGCCGAAGCCGCTCGAGGAGGCTGGAGCATGCGTATCGTCAGCTAAAGCGTTTGGTGGACAGTGAGCATGCGTACCATATCTGAAGTTGATAAATTGAAATTGAACATGCGTAAGTAACTATCTGAATAGAGGGGGAAAAAACACACTCACACAACAAAACGCGCCGTCTGTGGAGCATGCGCATTCGTTCTCCGTAGCTTTTTAGTGTTGAAAGTGAGCATGCGCATAGTGAGAGGGTTGGTCCTCTGAAGTTTGAACAGGAAAGACGCGGCTAATACGAAGGCTGTCAGTAAGTGGGTTAGTGGGGAGCCTCTGGGTCCAGTAAGGAAAGAGAGTCTTGGCTTTGATATTTAAGATAGTAGTTCGATGGTCTCCCACAATATGTCAAAGACTCAGTTTCTTTGTCTGTAGAATGAGGATAATAATAGCTACCGTGAAGGTTTGAAATTACAAGAACGGAATCTAGTTCACCACCCACTGCCCATATCCAGTGCTACACAGATCTGAGGTGAGGTCATTATCAAAATTTGTTTCTTTTCGTTGTTAAAAATAATGACGACGACTTGGGGCCAGCAGATGGCATGGAGGTTAGAGCAGCTGGATCCTATATGGCCCCCACTTTTTAAAAAATATGTATTCATTTAATTCCATTTGTTATTATTATTTAATTTGATCAGAGAGAGACAGGAGGAGAGAAAAAGGGAAAGTGAAAAAGAAAGCCACCAGGTCTGGGACTCAAACCGTGGTCTGCCATGTGGGAATCCAGCACTCTTAACCTCCACGCCACCTTCCAGCCCCCTTCTCTCTCTCTCTGTCTCTGTCTCTCTCTCTGTGTCTCTGTCTCCCAGGAGCACATGCACCCTATAGCAAAAATTATAATAATAATGAAGACCTGCTCTAATATTTTATATGGTCCTTTTTCTCCAAATTCCATCTTTCTCACTATCCTCGCTGTCTTAACTATTGCTATTATGACAGAAAGGTGGTTAGTAGATGGGACCAGCAGTTAGCGTAATGGCTATGTCGCTGGACTCCCACGTAGTCGGCCGCGGTTCGAGTCTTGGACCCAGTGGCTTAAAACTCCCCCCGGGTGCATGTGCGTGCGTGCCGAAGATCCCGAGAGGAGAATGGAGGAGGGATTGTGGTGTGGCCATCCCCCCTGGGGGGTGATTTCCTGCTTCCTGTCTCTCTGTTTCTCTCAGTCTGGCGAGCGCACATACCCTGTAGCAAAAACCTCTCCAAAAAAATAAATAAATAAATAAGAAAGGTGGTTAGTAGAGAGAGAAAATTAATATTAATCAAAAGTAAGATTGTTGAGCTAACATTTGTGTTCTGGGTTAAATGGTGTCACATGTGGGGACCAGCAGTTAGCGTAATGGCTATGTCGCTGGACCCCCCCACGCAGTCGACCGCAGTTCGCGTCCCGGACCTGGTGACTTAAAACTCACGCCGGGTGCATGTGCGTGCATGCCCAAGATCCCGAGAGGAGAATGGAGAAGGGATTGTGGCGTGGCCATCCACCCTGGGGGGTGATTTCTCACTTTCTGTCTCTCTGGCTCTTTCTGTCTGGCTGGCTACCGCATGTGCCCTATGGCGAAAATCTCTCCAAAAAAGATGGTGTCACGTGTGTACTAGTTATTTCTTCCGCTACTACTTTTGTTTTGTTTTACAATAAATCCAAGTTTAGGAAAATAGTACAGATCAGGCTTTGTCAACTATTGAGCTGTGTATGACTGGATTTGGGTGTAGTAAATCACCAGTCTCCAAATCATGTAGAGTAGAACTTCTCTGAGTGACTGACTCCTTAGATAATGTACCTATTTCATCTAAAATGGTATCTACATATATGGCATTTTGAAATTATTTTTATTGATGTATAATTATTATTTATGGGATTTTATTTGTTCTTATTAATAATGTAGTGGTTCTCAAAACTTTTTTTATTCCTATTGCAGGTTGTTCACATTTTTGAGAGAATAGGCCTAGTTTGTGGCTCAACATGTCAGTTATAACGGTGCAACTTGGTCAGTGTGGCAATCAGATAGGTTTTGAAGTGTTTGATGCTTTATTTAGAGACTCACACTGTTCCCAGGGACTCTGCTCTAAGAGAGAGAATGAAGCCTATCAAGCGTCTTGTAAAGAAAGATTCTTCAGTGAGGAGGAAAATGGAGGTATGTGTGAAGCACAGTCCCTTCCTTTCCTCTTACATAACGAGCCTCTTCAAGGGCAGGCCCTCCAGATGATATTTGAACCCCATCTCCTCCAACTACTGGGGAGTGACTGCTCTTGGCTGTTTCTGTGTTAAAAACCTTTGCCTCTCCAGTGGCATCATCCTCTCAACACATGAGCATGCTTCAATCTTACCAATCTGAATCTTAACAGGTAACAGAAGCTGGTACAGCAGTAGCACATGATGCTGTGTGAGACAGTCCTATGTAGAAAGGTTCCTGGTTCAATTCTAAGACTTCTCTGAGTATGGTAGACACATGCTTGTCCATGATCTGGAGCTAGCTGGTGGATTGCAACATCAAGACGATCAGGGGCTCTGTCTGTCTCTTTCTCATTCATGGAAGAGATAGGTGAATAAACTTCGGATTGAATAAATAGAGCTGGCTCTGTGGCCTGATGGTTAAGGCAGCCAGATTCTATGTGGCCAAGCACACAGTTTGAGTCCCAGACCTAACAGCTTGAGAAACATGCCAGCATGTGTAAGTGTGGGCCCAAAGTCAGGAAGGGAGAGAGAAATGGGGGAGAAGGGATTGGAGAGTGACCATTTCTCATGGGGAGTGCTTTCTTCTCTCCCTCTCCCTTTATCTCTCTGTCGCTTCCTGGCAAACACATACACTCTATCAATCAATTAATCAATAAAACCAACCAAACAAAACTTATCTCTTGATTATAGCCTTCTTCGTCCTTCCTTTTTGCCTTCTCATCCAAGATTCTCAAGAGAGCTCTGCTTAGCCACCTATAATCTTGCTTCTGCCCCACACCACCACTGAAGCTACACTGGGAAAAGTTTCCAGTGACCTCCTAATTATCGGATCCAACTGCTACCTTTTCTGAATTCACTTAACTTCACTACTAGATTTGATAATATTAACTATAAAATCCCCTCCTTGAAACTCCTGCTCTCTGAATTCTTCTTCTCCAGCAACTACATCTCAAGCTGTCCTTTGTCCTCACTATATAGTTCTCCGTGACAATTTTAGTCACACATAGTTTACTATATTTTTAACACTGGCGACTCTCAAATCTCCTGTGCAGCCTTTCTTCTAAACTGCAGATTCATAAGTGAACATCTCGCTGCTAGCATACTGTCAACATTGAGATCTGTATATTTTACCTCTAGAATAATTCTTAAAACTGTTCTTTCTTGGGCCTGGCAGGTGGCGTGGTGGTTAAGGATGCTGGACTCCCACATGGCTGACCGTGGTTCAAGTCCTGGACCTGGCAGCTTGCTTTCTCACTTTTCCTTTCTCTCTCTGTCTTGCTTTCACTCTGTCCCTTTCTGATCAAATTAAAATGAATAAATAAAGTTAAAAAGAAAACATTCTTTAAAAAAAAACAACTGTTCTTTCTTTTTGATCTTCACTGTTACTGTCTTTTTTTTTTTCAGAGAGGTTTTTGCTATAGGGTGTGTGCGCTCGCCAGACAGACAGAGAGAGACATAGAGACAGAAAGCGAGAAATCACCCCCCGGGGGGATGGTCATGCCGCAATCCCTTCTCCTCCATTCTCCTCTCGGGATCTTGGGCACGCATGCACACGCGCCCAGCATGAGTTTTAAGCCACCGGGTCCGGGATGCGAACCGTGATTGACTACATGGGAGTCCAGCGACATAGCCATTACGCTAACTGCTGGTCCCACTGTTACTGTCTTAATTCTGATCTTACCCTTTCTCACCTGTACTGTTTTTATTTTTAATTTTTTTGAGAGGTTTTTGCCATAGGGCACGTGCGCTCACCAGACAGACAGAGACAGAAAGAGAGACAGAAAGTGAGAAATCACCCCCCAGGGGGCATGGCCACACCGCAGTCCCTTCTCCTCCATTCTCCTCTCGGGATCTTGGGCACGCACATGTGCCTGGCGTGAGTTTTAAGCCACCGGGTCCGGGACGGAAACTGCGGTTGACTACGTGGGAGGCCAGCAACATAACCATTACGCTAACTGCTGGTCCCTCACCTGTACTGTTTTAAAACCCTCCTTCTGAGTTTCCCTGCCTAGAAGAAAGACATCTGGGGTCAGGAGGTAGTGCAGTGGTGACACAGCTGCACCCATATGGGAATGGTCTTGGATTTGCATCCCAGCACCTCCCTGAGCATACTCAGTGCATGTATGTACAAGCCTATGATTGTGCTTCAGGCCAGCTGAGACTGGAGATAGATCATGGTGTGAAGACGCTATGGGACTACCTGTCTCCTCTCTCTCTTTCTTGTGGAAGAAGAAATAAATAAAGAGAGAGAGAGATCTAACTATTTTTCTTCTGCTTGAAAATTTTTAGTAGTTGGGCTAGTCAGTGGCTTTGTGGTTAAGGCAGTTGGACCCCACATGGCTGAGTGTATGATTCAAGCCCCAGATCCAGCAACTTGAAAAACACATAGGGCGCTTGTGTAACCCCCAAGGGGGTCAGTTGCTTTTTCACTCCTCTGCCCCATTTTTCCACTTTCTCTACCCCCACAGTGAGTGCACACACCCTACAGCAAACTAAAAAAAAACAAAATTTTCAGTGGTTTATCGTTGCCTAAAAGAAAAAAATTCGAATTTTTTTTTAACATTGTCTACAAGAGTTTTCAAGAACTGGGAACCAGCAGTTAGCGTAATGGCTATGTCGCTGGACTCCCACGTAGTCAACCCCGGTTTGCGTCCCAGACCCGGTGGCTTAAACTCATGCCCAGCGTGTGTGCGTGTGTGTCCAAGATCCCGAGAGGAGAATGGAGGAGAAAGGATTGCGGTGTGAACATCCCCCCTGGGCGGTGCTTTCTTGCTTTCTGTCTCTCTGTCTCTGTCTGTCTGGCGAGCGCACGCGCCCTATAGCGAAAAAACCTCTCAAAAAAAAAAAAAAAAGAGTTTTCAAGAACTGAGTCCTGTCTGCTTTCCTTCACTTCTTTTCCCTCCTCCATCTTCACCCTGTGCTCTCACAATCCTGACCTGCATGCTGTGCCCATGGAATTTTATACCTCAGAATATGCTGCTGCCTTAGTTTGGATATCATGTTGTACTGTGATTGTCCATGTATCTTATCTTTCCTGAATCTTACTCAAGAGTGAGTATCCTCTTAGTGCTGGTTTGATGTCGTCTTCATCTGTGTATTTCCCGCACCATTCATGGCATATTATAAGCACTCAAGATGTCTGTAGTGACTGTTATAGCTACATCGACTCCTCACACTTAGCAAAATGCTGGGCTTTACGAACATCTGTATCTATCTACTGCCATCCCCATGGGTTTCTATGCAATGTGATAGATCTTTCCACTCTTAATCCCTGAATTCTTTATTTTTTTGAACCTAGAAGTTTATGTTCCGAGCTACCCAAATAAGCTATATGTAATAGTTTTCTCTTTTGGCTTTTTTTTTTTTTTTTCTCCCTATCTAGTTCCAATTGCCCGTGCTGTGCTTGTTGACATGGAACCTAAAGTTATCAATCAAACACTATCAAAGGCTGCCCAGTCTGGCCAATGGAAATATAGCCAGCATGCAAACTTTTGTCAGAAACAAGGTTCTGGAAACAACTGGGCATACGGGTAAGAGTGATTCCTCATGATACATGATGCAATTGCAGCTACATAGTTAATAGTGTAGTTGGAACTGCACAGTTGATGTACGGAGCATAGAGTCTTGAAACTGCTGTTTTACAAGCTAGAATTTGATGATACTCAAACTCTGTGTCTATGCATCAGGTACAGGAAATGGTGAAATAATCTGTTAGAGCAGGGTTTTCTACCTTCTTCACTGTCCTGCTGCAAGCTAACTTACTATCAGTATAATATCCTTTTCTAGCAGGAATTCCAGTTATACAGAATACTACAAGGCAGCAGGTCTTTGCTACACATTATAATTTCCTGAGGTTCTTTGGAAATTCTCAATACCTAGGGTTCCTTCCAGAGATTCTGATTTATTTTGGGATGAAGGCTGGATCTTGGGATTTTATTTTATTTTATTTTTATTTTTTGGCACAACAGCAAAGTTTGATAACTGCTTTGAGACTATTTTATGAGGGGCCAGTAGGTGGTTTGGTGGTTAAGGGTGCTGGACTACCACATGGCCAACTGCAGTTCGAGTCCTGGACCTGGTGGCTTGCTTTCTCACTTTCCTTCTCTCTCTCTAATCAAATTAAAGTAAGTAGATAAAGTTAAATCAAATTATTTTTAAAAGACTATTTTATGAATATTGACTATTATGTTGTACTATAAACTTATAGAATTATCTGGTATCTGAAAGCTTAGCTAAAAGATGACCAATAAAAGAGAACTTTCTACAGTCTATAAATTCATTCACTGAGTAGTTGTATTCATCTGTTAAATATATTTGACTTTTATATTTAAATTTTGTCAGATGAGGGTTCAGCAGGTGATAATGGTGGTTAAAGTGCAGGATTCCATCATGGCCAAACACAGTTCGAGTCCTGAACCTAGCAACTTGAAAATCACATCAGACACATGTGCATGCATGCCCAAAATCCCAGGAGGAGAATGAAGGAGAAGGGACTGTGGTGTGGCCATTCCCCTTAGGTAGAGATTTTTAACTTTTTCTCTCTGTGTCTCTGGTGAGCACACATGTCCTATAGCAGATAAATAAATAAATAAATAAGTCAGTCAGTGTACCTGTACCTTTCATAAGAGTTAGTTTATTTCCATACTTTGAAAAGACCTCTCTATCCTATGTGTTTTTCTCTGCATTGCAGGTGTCTGGTTAAATCAAAAGGTGTTTATATTTGTTTCTTTTACCATTGCATAGTTACTCTGTTCATGGACCCAGGCATAAAGAATCAATAATGAACTTAATCCAGAAGGAAGTGGAGAAGTGTGACTCTTTGAGTGGATTTTTCATCATAATGAGTATGGCTGGGGGCACAGGATCGGGGCTAGGAGCCTTCATTACACAGAATTTACAAGATCAGTACTCAAACTCTTTGAAAATGAATCAGATTATATGGCCTTATGGAACTGGTGAGGTATGCACATATTAATTGAAAGCCTTGTTTTTGTATTCTTTGCTATCAATGTAGGTTAAAATTCCATCTTTTTCTTGAAAATGTTCAATTATAGCTTCAGGAGTAAGAATACAATATGGTGCTTTCATGAACAAGTCATTTGACTTTGCTTAAACTTCCAAACAAGTGAAGTATTCTTATTTTTCAAAATCCCCAAAGATGGTGACTGTGCTTCTCTTTTCAGGAATTTATACTGGGTTCATCACTCTGACTACAGTGTATAAAGAAGGGACCTTGACCTAATGTTGGGGTTCCTGGTGCCATTGTCAACTTTCAGATAATTTTAATTTATTTCCAGTGGGTGAAAATTTCTATATAGTCTAGTTTCCTGTTGATCAACTTAGTAGGAAAACAGAACAGAAGTGAGACAAATTACTAGAGGAACCAGTATAGGAAGAATGCTAGTCGTAGCCAGTGTTTGTTTGCCCATTCTATGTATGAGGCACTGTTCTGTTTTCTTTCTCCCATTATATCCTTAATCCTTACAACTCTGGGGAACCATATAACTGTTATCCCCATTTTGCAAATGAATAAACTGAGGCATATAGAGATTAAATAATTGACCAAGGTCATACAGCTAGTAAACAGCAGAGCCAAGATTTGAACCCAGGCAGGATGCCTGTAACACCTGTTCTCAGAGACAGCAGGTGGCATAGTGGTTAAGGCACTGGACTCCCACATGGCCACCCACAGTTCTAGTCCTGGACCCAGCAGACAGAAACTCACTATGGGTGCTCATGCGTGCGTGCCCAAAATACTAAAAGGAGAATGGAGGAGAAGGGATTGTGGTGTGGCCATCCCCCTAGGGGGTGATTTCTTACTTTCTGTCTTTCTGGTGAGCACATGCACCTTATAGCAAAGATGTCTCTTGAAAGAAAATTAAATACATAATAAATAAAACCTGCACTCTTAGTCCAGCCAGTGGTAGTTAAAGCAGCTGGATCCCACATGGCTGACTGCATGGTTCAAGTCCCAGACTTAGTGGTTTGAAATACATACCAGGTGCATGTGTGTGTGTGCCCAAAATCCTGAGGATACTGGAGGAGAACAAATTGCAATGTCACCTCGGGGAGTGCTTTCTCATTTTCTCTGTCTCTCTGGTGAGCTTTTGCACCCCATGGCAAATTTTTAAATAACTAAATAAAACTTATACTCTTAACCACTATTTTTTTCCTTTTTTATCTCTGACACTTTTTTTTATTATCATCATAATCTTTATATTACATTGGATTACATGGAACTTTACAGTGTATTACATTGCTTTTTCAAAAGGGAATGCCATGCATGTCAGTCAATACAGAGACATTAATTTCCCCGGTTCATCATTCAATATCTTTTCTATGTTTTTCCCAATCATTATTATTATTATTCTAATTATTTTTTAAAACAGTCAATCACTATTTCTCATTTTGCTTGTAAAAAGACTTTACCCATCATGAAATACTTCTCAGACCAGTCCAGTTGAGAATACTATACATGTCATCATCAACAGGTAATAAGCCATATCTGTTTCTCACTAACGTCCTGCCTCTCTATTGTTCTCTTGCTATCTTTCTCTATCCTCTTCACCCCTCCATCTCTGACACTTTTTTTCAGGTTATTGTTCAGAACTACAACTCCATTTTGACGCTTTCTCACTTGTACCGATCTTCCGACGCCCTCCTCATTCATGAAAATGATGCTCTCCATGAGATCTGTGCAAAACTAAAGAATATCAAGCAGATCTCCTTCAGTGATATAAATCAAGTCCTCGCACATCAGCTGGGAAGTGTATTCCAACCTACTTACTCTGTTGGAGGCTCACATCACTACAGAAGAAACCCACTAGGTATTTGTCCCCTTGAATGTTATTTGTGTCAGCCTAAAATATGAACGTGGGCGTTAGTATGATGTTTTGACATTGTGAATTCAGAAGAGTCCCAGTCTGCTATGTGGTGTGGCGTGACTCTGTACAGTCAAACTTTGACAGAATGTGAGGAGTGGAGCTGACCCAAGACTCTTGCAGAAAGAGGTAAGACTGTTAGATGAGAGGGCAGGAGGTCTATGAGTTAGGATCTCCATGACATCCAAGAATGGCTAAGATGAGAGAAGTTGAACAAGAAAGCTAGAGCAGAGAACATGTTGCAGTCATTAATAATACGTGTATTAGTGCTCAGGAATTGTTTGCTGACTATTTTATGTGCACTCGTACTATGCAATAGAACTCTATTCTACAGAGAAGGATGTCATGTTAGAGGGAACTCCACAAGCATAAGGTCATTTAGGCAGCGTTATTTAGATACTTGTGTCAAAATTTGTTGTTTTCATTAGGAAGTAGGATATGAATTTGTATTCAATATTATCATAAAATCTGTATTTTATGTTATCTTGATGTCTTTCTCCCCCCTCATACTATTTTCCATAAATATGTAAGACAGATGTGAATATAAATTGGATTTCTCCTTAATTCTGTTTCATTACAAACACAAGTTTCTAAAAATAGGCACATTCTTTTTTTTTGGAATAGAGACTTTTGCTATAGGGTATATAGGCTCCCCAGAGAGACAGAAAGAAATCACACCCTTGGGGGTATGGTCATGACACAATCCCCCTCTCCTCTCCGGATTTTGGACACACGTGCGCACACACGCTCCTAGTGTGAGTTTTAAGCCTCACTTGTGTGTGTGTGTGTGTGTGTGTGTGTGTGTGTCCAAATTCCCTAGAATTGAGTAAAAGGGATTCTAGTGTGGCCTTGGGGGTGATTTCTCGCTTTCTGTCTCTCTCTGTCTCTCCAGCAAGCACACATGTTCTATAAAAAAAATCTTTCTGGGGGAAAAAAAAAGAAATTACTATTCGTTTCTCCCTTCTACCCCCCCTATAGGACTTTATGTTAACAAGTTTCAGTTATCATTTAACTAGATAATAAAAGATCTCAGGCTGTTTCTCAAGGAATGTTTAGTAAACACAGAATGACAAGAAAGGATAGCAGCTCTCAAACTTACTTTGTTTTCCTGGGGCTTAGCTGAGCATTTCATTCACAGTTCTAGTTAATTCATCTTCCCAATTCTTATTTCCTTTTTGGTAAATTTTGTTTTCTCACCCTTGCTAAAATGAGTGTTAAAATGAAGCAAAGTTCTAGTCTGCAATGGAAGTTGTTTTGGAAATTTAACTTATGTTTTAAAGTTCAAGCAGTTCTGTCCTTAGATGAAAACACGTATGTGGCCTGGAAAGCCATCAGATTATGGCTGTGTGTGGTCAACAACAACAGTGTTGAATAAAAAAAATGACTTCAAATCTTTTTTCTTTTTTTTTTTGCAGGAGACTTAATGGAGAATTTAGTTCCCCATCCTGAGTTCAAGATGCTGAGTGTTCGTAGCATTCCTCATATGTCTGAGAATTCACTGGCATATAGCACATTTACTTGGGCTGGCCTCCTCAAGCGTTTGAGACAGATGCTCATTTCTAATGCAAAAATGGAAGAAGGTAAAGAGTATTTTAAAAATATGCAGCCCGCAAGCTGGGAAAAATGCCTGCCCTGGAGCTCTCAATATAAACTGGCTTGGGCCAGTTTAAATAATGGTCTCTTCTTTAGGTCAAGGAGGCTCCTGCAGAAACTCACCAGGACATCCCAGGAGGGCTTCTTAAAATCACTTCTCAGTTTTATTACTGAAAAACATTTTAGACCAATGTTTCAAAAAATGTAATCAGAATAACATATGAACATAGTTTCAAAAATCAAGGTATCAAAATTCATTTGATGTATACTTAAATCTATTTACTGCACTATAGGTAAATTGCATCTCCATTCTTTCAAAATGTCAAGTAATTGTCCTACGTGAATTTAGAACAAAGAAAACAGTTCCCTCCCCATCACTTCTCTATGCCATCAGGATTTTGGATACGCATACTACACCCAGCATGTTTTCCTAGTTGGCAGGGCCAGGACTCAAACTGCTGTGGGCCATAAATGACCATCCTTTGTTTGTTTGCTTTGTTAGAGGGCAGTCCCTTCTCCATCACTCCCAACTTTGGAATTTTCTTTCTTTCTTAGAAAGATTTTTGCTACAGGGCACGTGCGCTCACCAGAAAGACAGAGAGAGACAGACAGACAGAAAGCAAGAAATCACCCCCCAGGGGGCATGGCCACGTCACAATCCCTTCTCCTCCATTCTCCTCTCGGGATCTTGGGCATGTATGCTCACGTGTCCGGCATGAGTTTAAGTTACCAGGTCCAGAACTTGAACTGCAGTCAACTACATGGGAGTCCAGTAACATAGCCATTACGCCAACTGCAGGTCTCCGTTTTGGGATTTTGTACTTGTGTACACACGTTTCTGGTATGTTTCTCAAGCCACCAAATCCAGGACTTGAGCCACACTGTTGGCCATGTGGGACCCAGCTGCCTAACTAACAGGCCACCAAGCTGGCCCAGGACCCAGCTTTCTATATATAGGATTGAACCCCTGCGCTGTGGGGATTTTTAGATGTTCTTTCTGAAATTTGCCTCCATATTTCTCAATATTTTTCTTGTCTGTCATTTTTTTTAGTTTCCAGTTTTAGATACTATTTATTGCCTTCCTAATGTGAAAAATTGAGGACTGAGTCTCCTTATACTTCTCTGCACCCACCTACACACGAGTGGACTTGCAAGCGAGCATACATTTGTCTCTCCTCTTTCCAGATAAAGTTCCACCGTACTTGTGGGCTAGATCAGTCTTCAATGCTTGTATTACTTTTGCTATGTAAATGTTATTCCATAGTTGAGCCATGTACTGTGCACACAGATCATATTTTATTTCATGTATAATTCATTTTTTTCTCCTAGAGTTGTTAATAATTAATAATTACACTATTTGGTTGATATTCTCTGTACCTATTATTTTTTCAAAGAATTATTTAAGTTTATTTATTATTGTTATTACTATTTTCCAGTTTGATCAGACAAGGGGGGGAGGAGTGAGAAAGCAAGCCAACAGGTCTGGGACTTGAACCATTATCAGCCATGTGGGAATCTAGTGCCTTAACCACCATAGTACCTGCCAGCCCCACCCAACATATTTTTTTTTTTTGAAGAGGTTTTTTTGCTTTAGGATGCACTCGCCAGACAGACAGAGAGAGACAGAGAGACAGAAAGCAAGAAATCATCCCCCAGTGGGGATGGCCACGCTGCAATCCCTTCTCCTCCACTCTCTTCTCGGGATCTTAGGCATGCACGCACACGCCCCTGGCATGAGTTTAAGCCACCGGGTCCGGGACATGAATGGCGGTCGACTACATGGGAGTCCAGCGACATAGCCATTATGCTAACTGCTGGTCCCTCACCCAACATGTTTTTTAAGCCACAGGGTTTGGGATTTGAATTTTAACTGGCCACAGGATACAGTTCTCTATGCTATGGGACTAGCATTAGGTCAGGAATTTGTTTAGTAATATGTCTTTGGAACCCGGAACGGTGGCCCAGTGAAAGGTGAATGTGTAATAATTACTTTTATTTATTTTGTATTTTTTTAAAGAATTATTTATTTTATTTTATTTATTATTCAGTATGACCAGAGAGAGACAAGGAGTGAGAGGGAGGAAGAGTAAGAAAGCAAGTTGCCAGGTCCAAGACTTGAACTGTGGTCAGCCATGTGAGAGTCCAGCACCTCAACCGCCATATCACCTGCTGGCTCCATAGTAACTTCTTTCTTTCATTTTTTTTTTTTAAGAGTGAGAGGGAACCAGCAGTTAGCGTAATGGCTATGTCGCTGGATTCCCATGTAGTCGACCGCGGTTCACGTCCCGGACCCGGTGGCTTAGAACTCACACCTGGCGTGTGTGCGTGCGTGCCCAAGATCCCAGGAGGAGAATGGAGGAGAAGGGATTGCGGCGTGACCATCCCCCCTGGGGGGTGATTTCTCGCTTTCTGTCTCTCTGTCTCTCTCTGTCTGTCTGGCAAGCGCACGCGCCTTATAGTGAAAACTTCTCAAAGAAAGAAAGAAAGAAAGAGTGAGAGATTTTTGTTACAGGCGCATGTACTTGCCAGGGAGACCAAGTGACAGAAAGCAAGAAATCACCCCTCCCCGGGGGGGATGACCATTCCACAATCGCTTCTCCTTTCTTCTGTTGGGATTTTGGGCATGCACGCACATGCACCCAGCCCAGTGTGTTTTAAGCTGCTGGATCTGGGTTCGAGCTGCAGTTGACTATGTGGGAGTCCAGTGATGTAACCATTACGCCCTCTACTGGTCCTGAATGTTAAGTGAGTTACCCTGTCTATCTCTCTGCCAAGCGCACACACGCTAAAGCAATAATCTCTCCCCCCCCCCAAAAAAAAAGATGTAAACTTTCTACGTCACTTCAAACTTCTGAAACTATAATCCAAAGTCCATGTAATAGTACAAGTAAATGTAGAGAAATATACTGTTTTTAAAGAATTATTTTATTTCATTTATTATCATCATTAGTATTTGTTTAATTTGTCTAGAGACAGACAAAGAAAGAGAAAAGGAAAGTAGGAAAGCAAGCCTCCAGGTCTGGGTCCCAAACCATGGTTGGCCATGTGGGAGTCTAGCATGTTAACCACCATGCCACCTTCCAGCCCCGAGAAATATACTTTTTTTTTTTTTTTTTAGAGGTTTTTTTTTTGTTTTTTTTTTTTTTTTTGCTATATAGGGAGCGTGCACTCACCAGAAAGACAGAGAGAGACAGAAAGCGAGAAATCAGCCCCTGGGGAGATGACCACGCCGCAATCCCTTCTCCTCCATTCTCCTCTCAGGATCTTGGGCACACATGCACAGGTGCCCTGCGTGAGTTTAAATCATAGGACCTGGGGCTTGAACTGTCCAGCGACATAGCCATTACGCCAACTGCTGGTCCCACTAATATTTAGTTTTACATTATCATGACCAAGTATGTACTATTTACAGCTGAGTCATGTAATATACTGTGATTACTTTTCATTTCCTATATAATTTCAAATTTTTCTTTAGTGTTACTAATTATAATTGCCATGTTTTTTTATATGCTTAGTTTTTTTTGTGTACTTGTCAGTTATTCAAATAATTTGTTTCTCTGGTTGTCTAAATTTTTTCTTGATATACTCAGATACACTATCAGTTTTATCTTCCTTAAGGGATCTCTCCTTACAACCTCATGATCTGCTTCATCTACATTTTTGTTGCTGTTGTTGTTGTTGATAGTGGTATGAGAGACAGAGAGGAACAGAGAAAAAGCACTCCTGCCACACACAGTAGAACAAGGTCACACCCCAGTCTCTTCCTCTCCATTTTTCCATCCCATCGGGATTTGGGGCACACAGAAACACACATGCCCAGTGTGTTTTCCAGCTGTGATTGACCACGTGGGAACCAGCTCCCTTCTTCACTGGGCTTTGGGGCCAGCCCCGTCTGGATTTTTTGCCCTTTAAGGTCAGTGTATATTTGTTATCCTGGAGATTCCCTTTGCCTGCCCCCTCTGTTAGATATTCCGCTTGGAGGCTTAGGCAGAACCCCAGCTCCCTGCAGGGAGAAGAATGGGAAGTCATGTTTTTACTTGATCTCCCTCAGGTTTCAGAGCAGATCCCTCCCTTACCTCTGTCTAGTGTTCCCCTGGCTAGAGACCTCTGTCATACTTTCCAGGAAATAAGCCTCTAGTTTTCTGTGCCCGGGCGGGGGTGGGGGGGACAGGCAGTCCTGACACACAGACAAGATAAGCAGCATTCCTCCAGCAGGAGTCAATGGTAGGTGTCCTCTGCGTGCTTACAGAGCCAGACTGACAGCCAATGGCTTTTCTCTTTTTTCCTGAATTACTGTAAGGAATGCTGACTCACTAAGGTGCTGGAGGCACAAAGGACCCTAATGTGTGAAAAGACAAAGGCATCATTAATGTTGAGTCAACGTGATCAAGTTGTTGAGTTAGAGAAAACATTTTAGGAAAACATCAATCAATTAATTTTGTTAAGTTTTTTTTTCTTTTTGAGAGAGATTTTTGCTACGGGGTGTGTGTGCTCACCTGAGAGACAAACGGAAAGCAAGAAATCAGCCCCCTGGGGGATGGCCACACCACAATCCCTTCTCCTCCATTCTTTCAGGATTTGGGGCATGCATGCACACACGCCTAGCATGACTCTTAAACCTCCAGGTCCAGGACTTGAACTTTGGTTGACTATTTTGGAGTCCAGTGACATAACCTCTAAGCCATCTGCCTGGTCCCATGTTTTTCTTTTTCTGTATATTCAGAAATGATACATGATTTTTAAAATTGTATACCAAATTCTCTTTAGAAGAACTCTTTCGGGGAACTAGTAGTTGGTGTAATGGCTATGTTGCTGGACTCCCATGTAGTTGACTGCAGTTCAAGTCTCGGACCCAGTGGTTTAAACTCACGCTGGGTCCATGTGCGTGTGTGCCCAAGATCCCGAGAGGAGAATGGAGGAGAAGGGATTGTGGCATGGTCATCCTCCCTGGAGGGTGATTTCCTGCTTTCTGTCTCTCTGTCTCTGTCTTTCTGGCGAGCGCATATGCCCTATAGCAAAAGCCTCTCAGAAAAAAAAAAAACTCTTTTGGATCCGCAGGTGGTAAGTTGGTTAAGATGCTGGAACCCCCATGGTTTACCGTGGTTCCAGCCTCGCCAGCCTAGATCACAGGCACTCAGATGTACCAGGAGTGTACAGGGAGGCCCTGAGAAATAAACCAGGACCTTCTTGTGTGGCTCCATTTGTGCTACTACTGTGTTATTATCTGGCCCCAAGTATAGGAATTTTGACAAACTTACAGTGTGTAACCACCCCACAGTTGAAGTAGAATTACTTCCACCATCCCAAAAAGTTCTTTCATTCGCCTTACTAGACCCTCTGACCCTCACCCCCAGAAACTACTGATCTGAATTTTGTTTCTATCATCCTGCCTTCTCAACTTTTAGAGGTAAAAACAGCTTTACAGCTTTTCCATATTATCTTTTATTTAAGCAGTAAATACAATTTTATGTGAAATGCAAATACCATAGGACATTTTTCTCCATTTATTCAAAACCTTTATGAAATCTCCTGTTTTCAGTTTTGTTTTGTTTCTTTTGAAAGGTATTGATTGGCAGATACGGCCTCCTTTATCGGGACTTCCTCCTCTTGGTAAAATGTATGTCAACAAGGAGCTTCATTTTAACACTTCCATTGCTAACTTGGTCATCCTTCGTGGGAAAGATGTGCAAAGTGCAGATCTGGGTGAGCGGAAGCTAGGTGAAAATTAAGGTGTATGTTTTAAATGTATATGGTACACATGGTTAAAGAAAAAGGTTCTCGTTCTTGTATTTAGTTTTAGAGGAAAGAAAGTGGTGGCTGTATGTTAGTGGCAAAGGTAACTGTTGTATGTATTGACTAGACACTTAGATATTAGGTTGCTGGGAAAGTCATGACGTGCTTTACTATGCTTTTCTCTGCAAAAACGTGTCATGACTTTCCTGATGACCCAGTAGAAGTTTTAACAAATAGAAATTTAAGTTTTATTTATTTATTTAAAGAATTATTGGGACCAGCAGTTAGTATAATGGCTATGTTGCTGGACTCCCATGTTGTTGACCGCGGTTCAAGTCCTGGACCTGGTGGCTTAAGCTTACGCCGGGTGCATGTGAATGCGTGCCCAAGATCCTGAGAGGAGAGTGGAGGAGAAGGGATTGTGGCGTGGCCATCCCCGCTGGGGGGGTGATTTCTCGCTGTCTCTTCATTTCTCTCTGTCTTCCTGGCTAGTGCACGCACCCTACAGCAAAAACCTCTTAAAAAAAAAAAAAAAAGAATTATTTTTGTTGTTGTTGTTGTTGTTATTTTTTATTTGAGCAGAGAGAGACAGAGAGAAAGGGAAAGTAAGAAAACAGGCCTTCATGTCCAGGACTTGAACCACATTTGGCCATGTGGGAGTCCAACACCTCAACCACTGTGCCACCTGTTAGCCCCAAGTTTTAATTCTTTTTAAAAATTTGCTAAAGAGTGTGTGCACTTGCTGGAAAAAGAGAGAGACAGAGAAAAGCACCCCTCCCATGAAGTATGGTCATGCTATAATCCCACTCCCATTTCTCCTTCCAGGATTTTGGGCTTGCATGTACATCTACTTGGAGTGTTTTTCAAGCTGCTGGATCTGGGCCTTGAACTGAGCTTTGAGCCATGTGGGAACCAGCTGCCTTAACCACTACACCACCATCTGTCCCAAGTGTTTTTGTTTTTTTTTAACCTTTTTATTATTTTAGGAATTATTTATTTCATTTTATTTATTCATTTATTCATTTTAATTTGACCAGAGAGAGACAGAGAGAGAGAGGGAAAGTGAGAAAGCAAGCCATCAGGTCCAGGACTTGAGCTCTGGTCAGCCATGTGGGAGTGTCTAGCTCCTTAGCCGCCGTGCCACCTGTTGGTCCCTGTGGCCTAAGTATTTTGTTTGCTATAGAGCTCATGCACTTATCAGAGTGAAAGAGAGAGGGAGACAGTTCTCCTGATGGAATACAGTCACATCACAATCTCTTCTCCATTACTCTCTCTCATCTGGATTTTAGGCACACACACACACAATCTCCTGGTATAATTTGCAAGCCTCCAGGCCTGGGATTTGAAATGTAGTGAGCCATGTGGGATCCAGCTCCCTAAACTACTAGGCCATGAAGATGGCCCAGTTTAAGTTTAAACGAGATAAAAGTTTAAGTTTGGGGCCAGCTGGTGGCATGGTGGTTAAAGTGTCTGGGTCTCATTTAACTGACTGCACAATTAGAGTCCCAGACCTGGTGGCTTAAAAAACATCCCGGGCGTGTGTGTGTGTGCATGGCCAAAATCCCAAGAAGAGAATGGAGGAAAAGGATTTGTGACATGGTCATACACACCCCACCCCTATCCCAGGGAGTGATTTCCTACCCCAACCCCTAGTCACTATCTCCCTCTGGTGAGTGCACATGCGCTATCACAAAAAAAGGAAAAAAGAAAAAAAAAAGTTTAATTCTTTCTTTGAGACATCTAGTTGCTCTGTTGTCCTTCCCTTGTGGCTTCCTCCCTATAGTCCGAGATACCTGCTTGGGTCTCATCCATCATATCACAAGGGAATAAGCAAAGGAGGGCGTGCCTCCTCCTCCAAAAGCCACACATTACACTCGGCATTTCCGTCTTGTTCACCGGGACTGAGTCATGGGCCACACCTAGCTGTAAGACTGGCTGTGGATACAGTTAAACTTTGGGGTTTCTGTTACTGAGGAAGAAGGGGAGAACAGAAATTTCAGCATAATTAGAGGTGTCTGTGGTAAGCAGTTTTGTTTTTTTTTTTGCTAGAGAGTGTGTTCACTGGCCAGAGAGACAGAAAGAGTGAGAGAGGGAGAGGAGGAAGTGCTTCTCATGCAAAATGGTCATGCTACAATCCCTTCTCCTCCATCTCTCTCTCCTTTCAGGATTTTGAGCACATGTGTACACATACCCGGTATGTTTCTCAAGCTACTGTGTGTAGGACTTAAACCATGTGGTAGGCCATGTGGGATTGGGCTGTCTTAACCATCAAGCCACAGCAAGCATTTTGTTACAAATTTTTTCAATTGAAAGAGCAGTACTCTCATTAACTTCTTTTTTTATGGTAGGTGAATGAGTTCTATCGTGTCAAATTCGCTACCTCTTGCAGTGGTATAAAGAACACCAAATAGGGACCAGCAGTTAGCGTAATGGCTATGTCGCTGGACTCCCACGTAGTCGACCGCGGTTTGCGTCCCGGACCCGGTGGCTTAAAACTCACGCCGGGAGCGTGTGCGTGCGTGCCCAAGATCCCGAGAGGAGAATGGAGGAGAAGGGATTGTGGCGTGGCCATCCCCCTCTTGGGGGTGATTTCTCGCTTTCTGTCTCTCTGTCTCTGTCTGTCTGGCGAGCGCACGTGCCCTATAGCAAAAACCTCTAAAAAAAAAAAAAAAAGAAAAACACCAAATCATCTAGTCTCTGTAATACCCCTTACATAAGGAACTAATAATAATTAAAAATTGATTATTTCATGTCAATCAAATCATTAGTCTTCCATATTTTTCATTTTAGATATTTAAACAAGGGAAATTTTTTAAATGATAAAATGAAGTAATTTTTAAAATGATAAAATAATTATCATTATTATTTTTTCTAAAGTTGCTATAGATCATGTGTGCTCATCAGAGTGAAACAAAAACAGTGAGAGAGAGAGAGGGAAAGACAGAAATGAGAAAGCAATCCACCAGGTCCAGGACTCGAACCATGTTCAGCCATGTGGAAGTCCAGTACTTCAACCACCACCTGCTGACCCTGGATATATTTATATATATATTTTTTTAATTTGCTATAGGGTGCATGAGATCACCAGAGAGAGACAGATGGGGTGGAGGAAGTGAGAAAGCAACCCCCAATGGGGATGACCACACTGCAATTACTTTTCCTCTATTCCTCTTGGCATTTTGGAGCACACATACACACTCATTGCATGGTTTTCAAGCCACAGGGTCTGAGACTGGAACCACATAGTAGGCCCCATAGGATCCAGCTGCCTTCACTACTATGCCACATAGTTGGCTCAAATAAGAGAATTTTTTAAAAAGATATATAAAATAATCTAACTTCTAAAACTGTGCACATAGGCAATGACACAAATGTACAAAGTGTTTTTGCCAAGATCTTCATTGCTATATCTTTCACACTAATAGAAATGGGTAACCAACTTTAATGCCCAACATTGGGAAACTTCTTTTTTCTAATTTTTAAAACTTACTTATTTTTTCTTTAAGAATTATTTTATTTAACTTTATTTATTTATTTACATATTTTTTAATTTGACCAGAGAGGGACATAGAGAGAGAGAAAGTGAGAAAGCAAGCCACCAGGTCTGGGACTCAGTCTGCAGTCAGCCATGTGGAAATCCATGTGCAAAGTTCATACCGCACTGGTGAAGGCAAAATGTTGTAATTACATTCGGTAGAAGAACACATGTAAAACTACATGCATTCCAGAAGGGCCAGCAAGGTGTTCACAGTCATTACCCCTGGGTGGTGGCATTTCAGCTCTTCTGGTGACTTTTTACTTTTCTTCTAAATACTTTTTTTTTTTTTTTTTTAGAGGTTTTTCACTACAGGGCGCATGCGCTCGCCAGACAGAGAGAAACAGAGAGACAGAAAGCGAGAAATCACCCCCCCAGAGGGGATGGCTACGCCACAATCCCTTCTCCTCCATTCTCCTCTCGGGATCTTGGGCACGCACGCACACGCGCCCGGCGTGGGTTTTAAGCCACCGGGTCTGGGACGTGAACCGCGGCCGACTATGTGGGAGTCCAGCGACATAGTCATTACACTAACTGCTGGTTCCTCTTCTAAATACTTTTATGAATGGTGTGAATTACTATTGTGTTTTGGTACAGTAAGTGTGGATCATTTATGCAAAAGCAATATAATGCTGGGTTTAACAGGCAAAAATTAAAATATTTCTAATGAAATGGACAAAAAATGATGAATTTGTTTTCATAATAATTTATGCATATGCTTATGTTGTTTTTTTAGAGAGATTTAAAGATCCTCCTCTGTATACTGCCTGGTTACGGCCTGACGATGCTTTCAGCGCGTGGAAAACCCAGCGCACCTTTAACAAATATGAGAAGTCTGCAGCACTGGTCAGCAACAGCCAGTTTTTAGTAAAACCACTTGATACGATTGTGGGCAACGCATGGAAAATGTTTGCTTCCAAGTAAGTAAAAAATAAGTATACAGACTTCTCTTACCTTAGACAAAACAGGAGGTAGGATCTGAACTAAACATGGCTGAAATGTGTAGTTGGGCAACCTTGGGCTTATGACTTCAGGCTTCATGTCTTTTATCTCTGCTATGAGCCTTTTTTTTTTTTTTAAAGAAGTATTTTATTCAATTTTATTCATTCCCATTCATTTATTTTAATTTGACCAGAGAGAGACAGAGAGAGAGAGGGAGAGGAAAGTGAGAAAGCAAGCCACCAGGTCCAGGACTTGGACCATGGTCAGCCATGTGGGATTGTCCAGCGCCTTAACCACCACGCCACCTGCCAGTCCCCTCTACTATGAGTCTTCTTTTAATGATTTTATTTAACTTTATTTATTGTAATTATCATTATTATTTTCCAGTTTGATCAGAGAGAGACAGAGAGAGAGAGAGAGGAAGTGAGAAAGCAAACCACCAGGTCCGAGACTTGAACTGTGGTCGGCCATGTGGTAGTCCAGCGCCTTTAACCACCATGCCACTTACCAGCCCCATCTACTATGAGTCTTAATGGAGAAAATAGGCAGTGAGGATTAAATGAGATAATCTTATAATGCACCCAGTATAGTGCCTGGCTGGTAAATGCTCTGTTGTTTGACATTATTGTTATTATTACTATTTTGATATTATCCTTGATGACTGAATGAGTAGTTTCTATGCCAAATGATATTAAGGTAGAAATTTTACTGTAAGGCAGGGGCAGTAAGGTAGTTTTTTTGGTTTTTTTTTTTTTTTTTACTTTTTTTTTGGAGAGGTTTTCGTTATAGGGCGCGTGCGCTCGCCAGACAGACAGAGAGAGACATAGAGACAGAAAGCGAGAAATCACCCCCCAGAGGGGATGGTCACACCGCAATCCCTTCTCCTCCATTCTCCTCTCGGGATCTTGGGCACGCACGCACACACGCCCAGCGTGAGTTTTAAGCCACCGGGTCCGGGACGCAAACCGCGGTTGGCTACATGGGAGTCTAGTGACATAGCCATTATTGCTAACTGCTGGTTCCCAGTAGTTTTCAAAAATAAAACCTTTGAGGGTGTGGAAGAGATTCTGATCTCCCTCAGTAAGATATATGTTAATTCAACTCTACTTGACACTAAGAAATTTCGATTGATACCAAGAAATAGCAAATCCCACCCCCATGACAACACACCCTGTGTGCATGGGCACACCTTAGGATCCTGACAGGATGAACACATGGAGGGGAAAGGAGTGTGCTATGACCAGACCCCACTGTGAGGATGCTTTCTTTTTCTCTTTTTTTCTTTCCCTCTGGCACGCACATGCACCCTCTAGCATTAGAAAGAAAAAAAGAAAGGAAGAAAGAAAGAAAGAAAAGGAAGGAAGGAAGGGAGGGAGGGAGGGAGGGAGGGGAAAAAAAGAAAAGAAAAGCCAGGCAAGATGGCACCATACCTGTATTCTTAGCTGGTAGGCTAAGGCAGGTGGATTGAGATATAGTAAGACCCCATCTTTAAAAAAAACTGCTCAGGCCAGCCTGTGGCAGGGTGATTAAGGTGACTGGATCTCACATGGTCAACTGCACAGTTGAAGTATGGACCCAGTAGCTTGAAAACCATGTTGGGCATGTGTGTATGTGTGCCCAAAATCCTGAAAGGAGAAATGGAGTTAGAGAGATGGTGATGTGACCATCCCCCATAGGGATACTGCGTTACTCTCTCTCTCTTTCACTCTCACTCTGGTAAGTGCACATGCCCTGTAGCAAATTAAAAAACAAAAAGGAAAACAAAACTCAAATGACTAAACAAAGCTTGTGCATTGATCAGGTAAGATTTCCAAGGGTCCTAGTATCCTGCCTGTGGCCATTCCATAGCCCCATTCCTCAGAACCACGTGCTCTCTGTCCTCTTCTGCTGTCATTTTTGTTCTCATTGAATGGTAGCAAGTATTATTATGTCAATTTAATTCACATCTGTTCTTTTTAGATTTTTGCTATCAAGTACATGTGCTTGCTGGAGAGAGAAAGAGAGAAATCCCCTGAGGAGATGGCCACACTGCAATCCCTTCTCCTCTCATAATTTCAAGCACATACATACAGGCACCTGGCATAATTTTCATCTACCAGATCCAGGGCTCAAATCTGAAAGTCAGCCATGTGGAATCCAGGTGTCTTACCTTCCATGCCACCTGCTGGCCTTCATGTCTGCTCTTGATGTTCATTTTGGATGTCATTTCTTTTTTTTTTTTTTTTTTTGAGAGGTTCTTTTTTCGCTATAGGGCTCGTGCGCTCGCCAAACAGACAGAGAGAGACATAGAGACAGAAAGCGAGAAATTACCCCCCCAGGGGGGATGGCCACACCGCAGTCCCTTCTCCTCTCAGGATCTTGGGCATGCACGCACACGCGCCCGGCATGAGTTTTAAGCCACCGGGTCTGGGACACGAACCGCGGTCGACTACGTGGGAGTCCAGCAAGATAGCCATTACGCCAACTGCTGGTCCCCGGATGTCATTTCTCATACCTCAAAATATTTGGGGCGTGGGATGGATTGAGAGGATTACCCTGGCATAATTACAAATTAAATGATGTCTGAAAAGCACTGGGGGGCCAGCCAGGTAGTATGATGGGTAAGGTGGCTGGATCCCACATGGCTGACTGCTTCATTTGAGTCCCAGACTTGGCAGCTTGTAAAACACACTGGGCGTGTGTGCAGGTGTGCTCAAAATCCCCAGAGAAGAATGGAGGAGAAGGGATTGCAGAGTGGCCATCTACCCTGGGAGGTGATTTCTCATTTTCTCTCTCTCTCTGGCAAACTCACATGCCTTAGAGCAGAAACTTAAATTGAAAAAAAAAAAAAGCACGTAGAAGGCTTCACTACATTCCTAGATCTAGATCGATGTGCTTCTAGTTTCAAGTCTTAGATGAAACTTCTCAGGTTTCAAGTTTATGTTAAACCCCATTTTCTCCTCTAGAGTGTTAAATATATGTTAAGTAACCAATCAAAATCTGAACATGCCTTTTTCTTTTTTTATGAGAGAGATTTTTGCTATAGGGCATGTGCGCTTGCCAGAGAGACAAAACATAAGAAATCCCCCCCCAGGGGAGATGGCCATGCCGCAATCCCTTCTCCTCCATTCTCCTCTCGGGATCTTGGGCATGCATACACATGCACCTAGCATGAGTTTAAGCCACCGGGTCTGGTACTTGAACTGTGGTCAGCCATGTGGGAATCCAACGACATAATTTATGTCATCTGCTGGTCTCTGAACATGCTGCTTTTATCTGTGTGTCTCTTACTGTCATTCTCTTGCACACTAAAAGGAGCTTGATAAAAGCTTTCATAAAGTTATATGTTTGGATTAAACAATTAAGTAAATATATTAGATTTTTTTTTTCATTTTGCCAGAGAGTACATGTGCTTGCCAAAGAGAGAGAGGGGTGGCCATGCTGCAGTTTCTTCTCAGCTTTTCTCTCCTTTAAAGATTTCGGACACACATGTACAAGCACCTGGTGTGTTTCTCAATCCACTGGGTCCAGGACGTGAACCATACAATCAGGCATGTAGGGATACAGTTACCTTAACCACCAGGAGATGGGCTGGCCCACAGATAAAAGTCTTTTTTAAAAACTTGTATTTTGGTTTTTTATTTGCCATAGGGCACTCACACTCACCAGAGAAAGACAGTGGTCGAAAGAGAGAGAGGGAAAGTGGGAAAGCAAACCACCATGTCTGGGACTCAGACCATGGTTGACCATGTGGTCCACCCCCTTAACTATCATACCACTTGCTGGTCTCAGTGTAAAACTTTGAAGAGATTGTGCAGAGGCCGGCAGGTGGCGTGGTGGTTAAGGGCGCTAGACACCCCACATGGCCAACCACAATTTTCGTCCCAGACCTGGCGGCTTGCTTTCTCACTTTCCCTCTTGCTCTCTTTCTCTCTCTCTCTCACTGTCTTTCTCTGGTCAAATGGAAAAACACTCAAATACGTAAATATACATATATATATATATATTTGTTAAAATAATCCTTAAAAAATAGAGATTGTGCCATCTTCAAATGTCTATGAGCAAGAGAAGATCTTTATTGTTTGATTTTAAGAGTTACTCACTCATTTGCTTGACATTTTTTATCTTTTTTTCTTTCTCACCAGAGCCTATATTCATCAGTATACAAAATTTGGAATTGAAGAAGAGGACTTTTTGGACAGCTTCACATTATTAGAGCAGGTTGTTGCCAGTTACTGTAACCTCTGATCTTCAGTGAAGGGGAAAGGTACCTGAAGGCATTTTTGAACTAAACTATTTTTTATTTTTAATTATTTTTTTAGTTTGAGTTTGGTATAGGGTACATAAGCTCACTGGGAGAGACAGGGAAAGAACGAATGGGAGGGCAAC
>NW_006159921.1:183750-198609 GCF_000334495.1 Tupaia belangeri chinensis
CCCCTCCCCACTCCCCCCAGGGGTTTTGGCGCACACACACACACACACACACACACACACACACACACACACACATGCACCGGGCCTGTTTTTCAAGACACAGGGTCCGGGACACTTAACTGTGCAGTTGGCCTGCTGGGATCCAGCCACCTTAACTACCAGCTGGCCCCAAACTACAATACTTTCAATACTGCCTTCCTCCTGTGTGTGAAAGGAACAAAGTTGAAACAACAAAGCAGAGTGTTGATTCTGTTTTGTATACTATGCCCACAGGGGGGGAAAAAACAAACTTAAAATGGGGAATAGCATGTTTGCAATGAAAACGTCTATTTGATACTTGACTTGTAAGAAAAAGAAATTGAGTGTTCTGTAAAGAACTTTGGAATTATTTTACTGATTCTGGAATTGTGGAACTGTCCAAGAAAAGGGAATATTCTGTTTCGCCTTATGTTCCTAAATCTTTCCTCTTTAATTCCAAGAAGGATTCACTAAATATAAACTGACCTTTCACATCACAATTTTCAGCTAAGAAATGGCAATTCTGTACTTGAATATATTAATTTTTGAAATGAATACTTTGAACCACAAGAGGGAGATGTTGTCAAATGCTAGTTTCTATTGTTTCTTTAACAGGGTAAGATTTTCCACCCTCAGCAGCTGTTCAAACATAAATTTCAGGACTTTGGTAATAAATGTTTACCATGCTTTAATATGAAAGTAAATAAGTCAATGTATGCTTTGTTTGCTTTTCTTAAACTTTTCTGAGAAAGCTGGGTTAGATTTTGTTTCGAATTTTGGAATGCCAGAGCAGAAATTGTTTTTATTCAATTATTGCTTTAAAATTATTTATAGGTGTGTAGCGGTAAGGATGACGGTTATATGCTTTGCAATAAAAGGAATAAGAGCTTTCATCCACTTTTTCCCCTAAGTTGAAAACATACAGTGCTTGATGAAATTGACACACACAGATGTGGGTTTCATTTAGGACAAAACACAACACATTTGAAAACTGGCAACTGAATTTCAACGGGATGATGTATTTTAATAAAACACATCACATGCAATGTATTAACAAATGTAAAATGGGAAACAAATAGGAACATTTGCCCTTTCTGCCAAATCTACCAATAGTGACTTTTATTTTTGTATGGAAAAATGATAGTTCACAGCTTCACTGGTTTCTTCCTTCTCTTTCCATATGGAAATGATTACCTTTTTGCTGTTTTTCTTATCAACTGTTGCTATGCTTTAAAATACTAAACCATATCTTATTTCGAAGGAATGTAAAAAGTGGTCTGCTCAGCTGCTAAAAGGCACACCCCACTGATGCAGTTTGTTAACCTAAGTATACTTGAAAAATAATTAGATCATAATTTTTACAAAATGAAATTAAAGTAATTGTTTACCATCGAAGAGATCCAAATAATGATATAATTTCCCCAACTAAACTAACATTAGTGAAGACCTATAATGGAATTAACTCACCAGGGGTTTAGCTGACTTTGAGGATCCTTGCTAGAAGTTTAAAAAGTCAGCAGTTGAAATCATTTAATATTTGAGAAAAATCAGTGAGGTACCAATAGGGGCAAGTATATCTCTAATTTGGCAGCTAACGGATTAGCAACTGATAGAATCAACGGCAGGCGAATATTACAATTAAACCCTAATTACACAGAGTTTTGGGTTCATTCACTTATGAGAGTTGACCTTTATTTTTGAGAGTTGACTTTTTTTATTAAGTACCCACAGTTCCATTATTTGATATGTGTGGATACATACAGACATATGTTTAAGCTTGTTTTATGTCTGATTCTTATTTAATTTTATTTATTAACTTTATTATCACTTTTTTAATTTGACCAGAGTGAGACACAGAGGGGGAGAGAGAGAGAGGGAAAGTGCAAAAGCAAGCCACCAGGTCCAGGACCCAAACCGCAGCTGGCTATGTGGGAGTGTCAGCGCCTTAACCACCATGCCACCCGCTGTGTCCCTGTGTATTATTCTTTTTTTAAAAAAAGAATTATTTAACTTTATTTATTTTATTTATTCATTTTAATTTGATCAGAGACGGACAGAGTGGGGTTGGTGGAGTGAGAAAGCAAGCTGCTAGGTCCAGTACTCCAACTAAGGTCGGCCATGTGGCAGTCCAGTGCCCTTAACCACCACACTACTACTGATCCCTGTATTATAATTCTTTAGTTTTTTGCTATAGGTGTGAGTACTCACTGTATTCAGAGAGAGAGAGAGAACCTCCCCAGGGCAGGTGGCCATGCTAAAATCTTTTCTCCATTCTACTCTCAAGATTTTGGGCATGCATGTACATATGCCAGTGTGTTTTTCAAGCCGCTAGATCTGGGACTTGAACATGCAGTCAGCCATGTGGGATCCAGCTGCCTTAACTTCCACACCACCTGCTGGCCCAAGCTTGTTTTATATATGTTTACATGGACCTCCCCAGGGCAGGTGGCCATGCTAAAATCTTTTCTCCATTCTACTCTCAAGATTTTGGGCATGCATGTACATATGCCAGTGTGTTTTTCAAGCCGCTAGATCTGGGACTTGAACATGCAGTCAGCCATGTGGGATCCAGCTGCCTTAACTTCCACACCACCTGCTGGCCCAAGCTTGTTTTATATATGTTTACATGGAAGTCATTTTTTTTTTTTTTAAGAGAGATTTTTGCTATAGGGCGCATGTGCTCGCCAGAGAGACAGGAAGTGAGAAATCACCCCCTGGGAGGATGGCCATGGCCATTCCATAATCCCTTCTCCATTCTCCTCTCAAGATTTTGGGCATGCACACATGCACACATGCACATGTGCCTGGTGTGAATTTTAAGCTGCTGGGTCTGAGACTCAAACCACAGTAGACTATGTGGGACTCCAGCAATGTAACCATTAAGCCATTTACTGTTCTCCCCCCCCACCACCCCTTTTTTCCCTTCTGTTTGTAATAACAAGATTTTTGCTCTTGGAATTAATGGTTTTAAGTTTAAAATTGACACAAGGAAGCTGGTGTCAAAGCTTCACTATATGGGGTGGCATTGGAAATATACTTTGGGGGACAACAGATGACATATGTTGCTAGACTTCCACATGGCCAACCATGGTTCAAGTCCTGTACCCAGAGGCTTGAAAATCACACTAGCCACACGTACATGTGTGCCCAAAATCCAGAGAGGAAAATGGAGAAGGGATTATGGCGTGGCTATGCCTCCTGGGGAGGTGATTTCTCACTTTGTCTCTCTCTCTGGCAAGTACACTTGCTCTATGGGAGAAAAATGTTATTATTTTTTTTTTTTGGAGAGGTTTTTGCTATAGAGCACATGTACTCACCAGAAAGACAGAGAGAGACAGAAAGCCAGAAATCACCACCTAGGAGGATGGCCATGCTGTAATCCCTTCTCCATTCTCTTCTCGGGATCTTGGGCACACACACGCACCCGGTGTGATTTTAAGCCCTGGGTCTAGGACTCGAACTGCAGTTGACTACATGGGAGTCCAGTGACATAGCCATTATGCCAATTGCTGGTCCCCAATAAATAATTCTTTAAAAAAAAAAAAAAAGGAAATGATTTTGATTTGTGTAGAGAAGATGGCCAGTCAGCCAGGATATTAGAATAATTAATTCCAGGGCCAACAGGTGGAATAGTGGTTAAGGTGCTGGACTCCCACATGGTCAATCATGGTTCAAGTCCTAGACCTAGTGGCTTGAAACTCATGCTGGGTACATGTGCGTGAGTGACCTCAATTCCAAGAGGAGAAGGGATTGTGGTATGGCCATCTCCCCTGGGGGTGATTTCTTGCTTTCTGTCTGTCTGTCTCTCTGGCAAGCACATATGCCCTATAGCAAAAAATCTCTCAATAAAAAAGAAGGAATTCTTGGGAATATAGATTCAGAAAACTTGAAAGTGTTAATTTCTTAGATTAGTGGGTAAATAAAAGTTAAATAAAGTAATTCTCTTTTTTTTCTTTTTTTGAGAGGTTTTTGCTATAGGGCGCATGCACTCACCAGAAACTCAGAGAGAGGTAGAGAGACAAAAAGCAAGAAATTACTCCCCTAGGAGGGATGGCCACACTACAATCCCTTCTCCATTCTCCTCCTGGGATCCTAGGCATGCACGCATACATGCCCAGCATGAGTTTAAGCCACAAGGTCCAGAACTCGAACCACAGTCGACCACATGGGAGTCCAGAGACATAGCCATTATGCCAACTGCTGGTCCCAAGAAATTCTTTAAACAAATAATAATTTTAAAAGAGGGGGAGTGCTGGCAGGTGGCGTGATAGGCACAGAACTCCCACATGGCCAATAGTGGTTTGAGGTCCAGACCTGGTGGCTTGTTTTCTTACTTTCCCTCTCTCTTTCACTCTGTCCCTCTCTGGTCAAATCAAAAAAGTAAATAAAGTTAAATAATTGTTTTTTAAAATAAATATTTAAAAAAACAAAGATGGGTGCCAGCAGATGGCATGGTGGTTAAGGGCATTGGACTTCCACTTGGTCGACCACAGTTCAAGTCCCAGACCTGGCGGCTTGCTTTCTCACTTTCTTTCTCTCTCTGGTCATATTAAAATAAATTAGCAACTAAAGTTAAATAAAGTAATTCTAAATTTTAAAAAAGATTACTGAGTAAATGGGTTGTCAAACATTGTCCTTCAGAGCCAGGATGCATCCCTATGGACACTTGAGTACAGTGTTAATTCAAACTGCTTCTTTTTTGAGCTTTTCCCCTCTTATGTTTCTCCTACATGTATTTTGCTTAAAGGCTCTTTAAGCTGTACACCTTTTTTTCTTCCAGGTCTCCCCCAAGCCTATTCAATCTACAAGATCTTTCCCTCTACTTCACCCATCACTTGAAACTTACTAAGTGTACCCTTAATTCACGTTCTCGGGCAATTCATTCATCCAGCTGGTATCTCCCCAGTGCCAAGCATTGAGCAAGATGTCAAGGATGTAGGGATCAATACCACAAAATCTAAATGAAGAAGCTTACAGTGTAGTGTTTCTTTGGATGTCTGTGCTACAATTCCAGTTTCCTGATTATTGCTTATTATCTTGCTATGTACATAATCACCTTTTTTTTTTTTTACAGGAGAGAATGTTGTCCATGCAAGAATGATGACCTGGGAGCCCCTCTGGGCTTTAAACACTGAACTGTGTCCTCGCTGACTCCGTGCGCTCTGTAGACTTGACTTTGCAGTGTATATACCAGCGATTCTTTTCCTGACCACCATGTTTATCACACTTGATTTCCTGTCCAAAATTTTGTTTTAAAACAGGCTCCATATGTCCTGTCCCACCATTCTCTCCCCATGAGTGCAAGGTTTGGCAGTCAGCTCTTTCTGTGATGCCAACAATGTACCAAATGTGGCTCTACTCAGCAGCTTGTCATCTTGGGCAATCATTTATTTTCATTTAAAACATATTTGCTTATCTGTATCAATCCCATTGTTTCCTATGAGTTTCAGGGATGTGAGCTTTTATATTTTTAACTAACTTCCTAGTCTTATACCCTAATATGTCTCAGATGATGCAATGCAGCCTTCTTAATATCAATAGATAGAATCCCATTTCCGCTAGTACAAATGCTTGCACAAAGAGTTAAGATAAACAATGGAACTATGTCCCCATTTCTGGGAAACACAGTGGTGTGTCACTGTAGGAGAAAACATTTCATTCAAACTATAGAAAAGGAAAAGTTTTAATCATTTAGACTCTAGGGAGCCAATGAAGCAGGAAGAGATGAAAAGTAAGGCCAGGGGAACTGATACTGCCCCCAAAGCACTGCTAACTTTGTTGAAAAGAATTTATTATTATTATGTTAATTTATTTTCAGAATCTGTTATAGGACATGGGCGCTCACCAGAGAGAAGCAGAGAAAGTGAGAAAGCAAGCCATCAGGTCTGGAACTTGAACCATGGTCTGCCATGTGAGAGTCCAGCACTTTATCATCATGTCACCTGCTGTCCCCAGTGCTAACAACTTTTAGGTATTCAAAACAGGCTTGATGGTTTTTGAATTATAAACTTTACCTAATGATAAAATATCTTACCTAATGATAAAATATCTAAAAATAGGGCTAACCCATGGCCTTCTAGTGAAGAGAGCTGGAACTCACATGGCAAATCGTATGGTTCGAGTCCTGAACCCAGTGGCTTTAAAGACATGCCAGGTACATGTGTATGCATGCCCCAAATCCTGACGAGAGGGAGAAATGGCAGAGAGGGGACTGCTGTATGACCTCCCTCCTTGGGAGGTGATTTCGCTTCGCCCTATCTCTATCAGGCAAGTGCATGCACACTCTAGCAAGTTCAAAAATACAGAAATACTGAAGAATATTTTACAAGAACAGTTTAAAAAGAAAGAGTGGGTGAAATTATATACTGCTTAGTGAATAATTCAGTTTTATGTGAATTTATCTCCTTGGTCAATGAGGGAGCACCAATATAGTGGATGCTTTTGTAGCTCTCTTAGCTGATTTGTATCAATTATTTATGGGGTGAATACACAAAAATTCAAAGATTCTGTACCCCTATTCTACAATAAGGTAGCTATTGACTATGTATGGCTACTGCTTTTAAGTGTAAAATGCACAGCAGATTTCAAAGACAATGTGAATGAAAGAATGTAAAAATTACTATATTAAAACTGTGTTATACTATTTGGGACCTCTTGGGAACCAGCAATTAGCGATGGCTATGTCGCTGGACTCCCATGTAGTCGACCGTGGTTCGTGTCCCGGACCCGGTGGCTTAAAACTCACGCCGGGCGCGTGTGCGTGCATGCCCAAGATCCCGAGAGGAGAATGGAGGAGAAAGGATTGCGGCGTGACCATCCCCCCTGGGGGGTGATTTCTCGCTTTCTGTCTCTATGTCTCTCTCTGTCTGTCTGGCGAACCCACACACCCTACAGTGAAAATCTCTCAAAAAACAACAAAAAACAAACAAACAAAAAAAACTATTTGGGACCTCTTAGGTTACATAAAATACTCAGGGCTAGCCCATGGCATGGTGGTTAAGGAACTGAATTCACCTGAGTGTTCTAGTCCTGGGCCTGGCAACTTGAGAAACATGCCAGGCTCATGTGCACGTGTGCCCCAAATCTCAAAAGTAGAGAGAAATGGAGAAGAAGGTTTGCAGCGTGACCATCCCCTGTGGGGGGTGCTTTCTTACTTTTCCTCTCACTGTGTCTTTTTCTTTCTGGTGAGTGCATGTGCCCTCTGACATATTTAAAAAAAAAAATTCAAATTAATTTCACATATTTCTTTTTACTTTTTAAAATGTAGCTAGTGAAAAATTTGGGGATTGGCCCTATAGTCTAATGGTTAAGGAAACCAGATCCTGTTTTCCTTAACAGCTGATCTCACACTTCAAATCTTGGTCCTGGAGGGGTGAAAAACACTGAATGTGTGCATGTGCATGCCCACCCTTCCTTCCCCCCTTCCCCCCCCAGAGAGGTTTTTGCTATAGGGTGCGTGTACTCACCAGAAAGACAGAGACAGAAAACAAAAAATCACCCCCCCCGGGGGGGATGGCCACACCTCAATCCCTTCTCCTCTTCCCCTCGGGATCTTGGGCACACACGCACAACCGCCTGGCGTGAGTTTAAGCCACCAGGTCCAGGACTCAAACCGCGGTCGACTACATGGGAGTCCAGCAACTGCTGGTTATGTCAACTGCTGGTCCCAAATGTACATGCCCACCCTAAATCCTGACAGGAAGGAGAAATGGAGGAAAAAGGATTGGGGCATGACCATGGCCCTTGGGGGTGTTTTCTCTCCTTCATCTCTTTGTCAAGCACAAAGGAAAGGAATGAGCCAGTAGAAGAAAAGGAAGGGCCTTTTTCTTTTTTAAAGAAAGGCTGTTAAAAAAAATGTGGACTCTGGGAAGAGGGCTAGTCCATTCTGGCCTTCGGTGTTCTGGTGGTGATCTTATCCTTCTCAGTGACGTGGACGATGACGCCGATGCCAGGCACTGCGTCCCGGTCTACAGCATTCAGCATGGCCTGGGAGATGGTTTCAAACAGGTGTTCCGGGTCCATGTTGGCCTCCCAGAGGGACTCGCACATCCCGTACATTTGTTCGGAGCAGGTGCCGCTGACCGAAAGTCTTCAGTCACTGTGGGACAGCCGATGAGGCCTAGAGAGCAAATGAAGGGCTTAAAGGTCTTTGGGTCCAGCCAGCAATGACTGGCTCAGTGTAGTAGGGGCCAAACCGTTTCTCATACAGGAGGCTGGCCACCATGCTCATGAGGGTGTAGGGCTTGATCTGCCGGCCCTCCTTCAATTCATACAGGTTCAGCCAGAACTTGAGGTGCTGGGCAACAGGACCTCGGTGGGGAGCCCAGCCAGACCGATGTACAGTCGGTCACCCACGGGAAAGATCTTCTGAAAGTCCGTGGTCACCATCTGCACCTGGATTCCGAAGTGCCTGTCTACAGTGATGGCCACAATTCTTCCCTTTCACGGCCTTGACGGCCCCTCCATTATAGGACATAATAGACATGAGTGCGGTTACTAAGACCCCCAGCTGTTGCTGCAATTCTAGTAAACCGGTTCTGTCTGGAAGGGCCTTTTAAAATTGTTAAATTAGCTACAATTATGGCTTCCAATATGTTTCTATAGAATAGGGCTGTTCTAGGTGTTTTAGGAGCAAAGTCCTGGAAATTGTAGAAATCAGTTGAACAAAGCTTGTCCTCTCTAGGTGAGAGGTCATGGGAACATGATAGTAAGAAACATGACATAGGGTAAAAGTTGGGAGTTTCCTTTTTGGGGAAAAAAAAAAGACCTTTGCTTAAGCTTGACTCACATGATCAGTGTGAAAGAGGCAGGATGTAAGCTTAATTCAACAAACATGCACTGAACACCTGCAAGGAAAGACACTGCTTGAGGGGTGATACACACATGACGTAACCTAGCCCCTGTCCTCAAGGAATTCCCCACTTAGTATATTCTTTGCTGCAAACGTATTCCTGACTTACAGTAGAGACTCCATTACTGAACAGATCAACATAAATGTCGAAAAAAAACCTCTGTAAGACATGTAAAGCTATAAAACCAAGCACACAATGAAGCCCATTAAAGTTCCCGTTATTAGAAACGGATTGAACAGCCGTGAGATGAAACCAAGGACCTAAAATATAATGAAAACCACTTTGTCTCGGGCTGGCCCCACAGTGCAGTGGTTAAGCACGGCATTGGGAGCTGGATCCCACATGGTTGACCACCATTCAGATTCTGCCCTGATGGCTTGGAAAACACACCCTGGGGACCGGCAGGTGGCTTGGTGGTTAAGGGAGCTGGACCCCCACATGGCCGACTATGGTCCCAGACCTGGCGGTTTACTTTTTCACTTTCTCTCTGTTGCTCTGTCTCTCTCTGGTCAAATTAAAGTAAATAAATAAAGTTAAATAAAATAATTCTTTAAAAAAAACATACTGTGTGTGTGTGTGAGTGTGTGTGTGTGTGTGTGCGCGCGTGTGCATGAATGCACCCAAATCCTGACAGGAAAAAGTAGAAGGATTGCAGCGGGACCATGCCCTTTTTTTTTTTTTTTTTTTTTTTTTTTTTTGAGGTTTTTTTTTTGGGCGCGTGCGCTCACCAGACAGAGAGAGACATAGAGACGGAAAGCAAGAAATCACCCCCCAGGGGGGATGGTCATGCCGCAATCCCTTCTCCTCTCGGGATCTTGGGCACGCACGCACACGCGCCCGGCGTGAAATTTAAGCCACCGGGTCCGGGACGCGAACCACGTCGACTACGTGGGAGTCCAGCGACATAGCCATTACACTAACTGCTGGTTCCCAGGACCATGCCCTTTTGAGAGGCGCTTTCTCTTTCTTCTTCTATCTCTGGTGGGGACATATAGCCCTTGTTAATTTTTTTTTAAGAAGTATTTATTTAATTTTGGGGACTGGCAGGTGGTGTGGTGGTTAAAGCACTGGCTACTCCCATATGACCAACCACGGTTTGAGCCCCAGACCTGGGGCTGGCTTTCTCACTTTCCCTCCCTCTGTCTCTGTCTCTTTCTGGTCAAATTAACAAACGAATGAATAAAATTAAATAATTTTTAAAAAGAATATTTAATTTTATTTATTATTACTATTTTTTTTTTAATTTGACCAGAGAGAGAGAGAGAGAGGGAAAGTGAAGAAGTGAACTGCCAGGTCAAACTGTTTCGGCCATGTGAGAGTTCAGTGCCTTAACACCATGCCACCTGCTGACCCTGCCTCTGTTAATTTTTTTAAGAAAAGGGACCAGCAGGTCGTGTGGTGTTTAAGGCACTGGACTTTCACATGGTTGACTGTGGTTCAGGTCTTGGACCCAGCAGCTTGAAAATCATGCCAGGTGTGTGTGCATATGTGCCCAAGATCCTAAGGAAGAGGACGGAGAAGGGTGGCATGGCCATCTCCCCTGGGGTGGTATTTCTCACTTTCTCTCTCACTATCTCTGTCCCTCTCCAGTGAGCACAGGCACTGTATGACAAAATCCTAAAAAAAAAAAAAAAATTAAAATGATTAAAAAAAAATATGTGATCATGCAAGTGTGTGTACATGATAGAAAGAGAAACATCCCCATCAGCGTCTGGTCACACCGCGATCACTTTTCTTCAGCCCTCTAGCTCCTCAGGATTTTGTGTGTACTCAGGCCATTTTAGGTCCACCAGGCCTGGGATTCAAAGTGTAGTTAGCCCTGTGGCTTCCAGCACTGCAGTTCAGCGCACCAAGGGCTGTGCCATTGAGGCTGCGCCCTAAAATAACTGATTTTTGCCATAGGGTGCATGTACTCACTGGAAAGAAACAGAGAAAGTGAGAAATGCCCACCCCGGGCGGGTGTGTGTGGTCATACTGCAGCCTCTTCTCTTGGGATTTTGGGCATACATGCACATGTGCTGGGAGTGATTTTAAAGCCGCTGGGTCTGGGGGTTGAACCATAGTCAGCAATGTGGGAGTTCAGCACGTTAACCACCACGCCACTGCCGGTCCCCCTAAAATGATTTTTACAAGGATATTAACATCTGGAGATGATTTGAGGGATGGAGGAGTGAGTCTAGCAAATCAGGGCGGTAACAGGGAAAGCGGCGCAACACCCGTGTCCTGTGAACTCCCAGGGACGCGGCATGCAGGACGCCTGGGTGCCCTGGGTTCATCCGCGGGGCAGGAGAGCGGAATGGCAGACTCACAGTGGGGTCTTACTGTCTAATGAACCACGCTTGCTTCCTCCACTGAAGACGGGTCAATATATCACAGCACAAATGTCGAGGAGCAGTTCAAAAACAAGTAGATTTAAGTACAAAAACTTTTGTGTATGGAAAAAAACAAAAACGTTTTACTTCCTCCTGCAGAGACCAGGGATGTCTTTTATGTTTGGATGGATTTTTTACATCTGAAGAAGAAAATGTAGAACATCTGAACACTTCTTTGATCTCCACATTTTTCTAAAAGCACCAGTTTTCAGCCTACCACCCTCCCTTTTCCTCCTTAAATCGTGCACTCTCCCACACAGCTTTTACCAAACAGGCATCAAATTATGCGTGACTCCACCAGGAAGCCAGGGACTGTGACACCCCAATTCTCCCAGGCATCAAAAACGATGGGAGCAGCTGAGAGTAGAATACTCAGGTTTCGTTCCTTCCTTCATCACAGGATTATTACGCGAGTCAACCTCCCCTTCTGAACTCCGACGCTCCTGGAGAGTGGGGTCACTGTGGTCATGCGGCGTTTATTCGGAGCGCCAACCCAGCCAACTTCAATAAGCAATCATTCATTTACTGAAACATGTAAACAACTCCAGCACCAAAGCAGCCAAATGGAAAGCCGCCTTGACCACATGCTCTAGAAGGTGTAATAAAGCTGTGAGTCCGCCTTTTGGCTCGGCAAAGGCAGCTGGGAAGAGGCCCTCACGCTAATTGGAGAGCACTCGTGCCATCTGGGTTCTAGGTGGCTGCCACTGCTGTCCAGGCTACTACCGCTGGAATCTTGGACTCCAATAGAAACATACAGGAAATCCCATTGCCAAACTTTTGTCCTTATAAAGACAGGCACTCCAACCAGGAATTACCACCCTCCCAGCTCTCATAGGGAGGAGCCATTGGTTAGGCCAGCAGGATACGAATGGGACGAGGAATGTTAAAGCAGTTTCCTGTGACCCACAGTCCAGTCACGGTATCATTTCTGCAAGAACGGAGCTACGCAAGTTAAAGCTTAGGTCATCACTAATGGGAAAGTACAGAGGGCATTCTAGTCTAGAGAATGCTCTGGATAAAAACGCAGCTTATTCACTGACAGAAGTCTAACGTGCCATTGAGCCATCCATTAGAAGAGCAGTCTAGTGAGTAGACATTTGCTGGTTTAGGAGTTAGAAAACTCGCGAGACGGGTCCATTATAGACGCCACTATTCTATTCGTATATTCCCTTCATTTGTTCACAAGAGAATACAGTCTCTCTTCCTCAAACTTGTTCCTCCTTTTACGCTGCTGGCTGGGTGATGGCATTGTTTTCTGTTCAGAGTTCTTTGGTTCCTTCCTCGCCTTATTTCAGCTTTTTAAAAATATTATTTTAATTTTATTCATTTATTTATTTTAATTTGGCCAAAGAGAGACACAGAGAGGGAGAAAGTGAGAAAGCAAGCCAAGGACTTGAACTGTGGTCAGCCATATGGGGTTGTCCACTGCCTTAACCACCATACCACCTGCTGGCCTCCTACTCCAGCTTCTTTATTCCAGCCTTGCCTGCTCCTACCCTGGGTTTTACTTAGTAGCATCTCCTGCTTGCCGCTACTTGAACTAGACCATTGTGATCTTAATACAGCAGATATGGGGAGCCTAGCACGTGCCAGGCCCCGTGCTTGGCTCTGGGCATGCGATGGACCCTGATGGGGCTAATGTTCTAGTGGGGCAAACAGAGCAGCTACAAGAAAACAAACTAGATGTGAATCAGGTTGGCATTTTCAAGGAAACAAAACAGGGAGCGAAGGCAAAGCATAACAGGACTTGGGTGCACATCCGACTTTAGCTGGCTCGTTGGTTTTGTCTCTTCTTCAACCCACTCATCGTGCAGCTTCCCTGTTTGTCCTCTCCTGGTGTCTCGCACAAGATTTTCTCTGGGTATGACACTTGGCCTTTTCCTAGTTCTACCTAATTCAAATTCAAATGCTACCCTCTCAAGAAATCTTTTTCCTGCTCCTTCCTAGCAAGGTATCCTTCCTCATAGGATACCTTTCTTAGGGCATTCATCTCACCTTACGTTAGAGTTCTCTGCATATATGTCTAATCCCCCTGGAAGACTGGAAGCTGAAGAGATAAAAGGTCACGTATCAATAGCTTTGTCCCTCCCCCACAGCATTTAAACCAGCAGAAATTTAAAAAGTGGATTTTTTTTTAGAGGTTTTTGCTACAGGGCACATGCGCTCGCCAGAGAGACAGACAGACAGAAAGCGAGAAATCACCCCTCGGGGGGGATGGCCATGCCACAATCCCTTCTCCTCCATTCTCCTCTTGGGATCTTGGGCATGCACGCACACATGCCCAGCATGAGTTTAAGCCACCGGGTCCAGGACTTGAACAGCAGTCAACTACATGGGAGTTCAGCGACATAGCCATTACGTTAATGGCTGGGGCCCAAATTTTTTTTTTTTTTGTCAGCTGATGGTGTGGGGGTTGGGGCAGCAGCTGACTGCATGGTTCCAGTCCTGGACCAACAGCTTGAAAATCACACCACAGGGAACCAGCAGTTAGCGTAATGGCTATGTCGCTGGACTCCCACGTAGTTGACCGTGGTTCGCATCCCGGACCCGGTGGCTTAAAACTCACACTGGGCACATGTGTGTGCATGCCCAAGATCCTGAGAAGAGAATGGAGGAGAAGGGATTGCGGCATGGCCATCCCCCCTGGGGGGTGATTTCTCGCTTTCTGTCTCTATGTCTCTCTCTGTCTGTCTGGCGAGTGCACGCGCCCTATAGTGAAAAACCTCTAAAAAAAAACAAAAAAAAACCAAAAAACCACACCACACATGTGCCCCAAATACCAAGAATGAGGAAGAGATTGTGGTGTGGCTATCTCCTCTGGGGGTGCTTTCTCACTTTCCTCTCTTGCTCTCTCTCTTTCTCTCTGGCAAGCATATGTGCCCTATAGTATAGCAAAAAAAAAAAAAAAAAAAAAAGTTAAGTGATTTTTTTAATAAAAACATTTAGAATGTGGCTAATGCCACTTACTATTGGCCCTAATGATTTCAAAGGGTTGTTATTGAAGATGAAAAACACAAAAACCAAAATAAAAGAGACAAACAAAAATGCCACCAAAGCACAAAACGTGGAAGTACTTTGAACAAGAAAAAGGGACTACAAATAGAAATTGCTTCGTAATCCTAATTAAAGCACACCACACTCTGGGATCCTGCCTACAGAGGCTAGCTAAAGATGGAACTGGCTTTCCAGCCATGTGACAGAGAAGCAGAGACGGCTCATCTATTAATATTTAAATGGCAAAACTTTATTTTTAAAGTTTATGTGTTCCTCTGAGAGAAGACTAGGCACCTTCAGCAGGGTCAGATGCCGTGATCCTCCCAGCCAGCCGCCATCACAGGTGCACGCGTGTGCATCTGGGACACTTCCGGTCAGCCTGGGGTCCCAAAGGTGTGCATGTGGCCCTGGCCTGCTACCCATGCCACTGCAGTGGGCCTAAATGGCAAAAGTTTTAGGTTGTGGCTTCGATTTTTTGCTGCCTCCCTTTCTCCACGAACTGCCTTGTCATCATGAGCTGAAGTAAGTATGATGAAGCTTGGACTTTTGCACTGACTTCCACAGAACAGCGTGATTAAGAGCCAGAACGCCTGGGCTGCTCCACTTCCTTGTTCTGACAAATC
>NW_006159921.1:198640-201966 GCF_000334495.1 Tupaia belangeri chinensis
CGCTCTGCCTTAACGTCCTCACGGGGTTGTTTCAAGGATTAAACGATTAAGTACACTACGTATAGAACAGCACTGAAAACAGTACCTGGTACAAAGCACACAATCAGTATCGAAGTTCGTGGTCCACTGTGCTTCCTGGTGCAGGGCACATCAGAGGTTGCTAGGAGCTAATCTCCACGGGGCATGGGAGCGGGAAGGGGCAGGTGCGCTGGAGCAGAGGTGGCCGTAGAGCAGGTGGTGAGTATGAGGCTTGGGAGTTTGGCTGCCGCAGGGCGGTTTAGTAGTCACTCAGGTGAAACTGACTGTAAGGTGCTCTACAAAATGAAAGGCAGGGAAAGCCTCCCCTCATTTTCTTGGCCTTCATCTTTTTAAAGTGAAGCGGAGAAAAACACGGTTCCCCAGGGACATGGTGAGCCAGGCTTTAGCAATACTGCCAAGAGGAGTGACCCTGAGCTGCTCTGTTTCCAGCACGACATGGTGAGGAGCCAAAGGAAGGCAGCGTGATCTCACCGTCATTCCCCACCTTCAGGGAAAGACATCATCCCTCTTTTCAAATCCCTAACTGCCCTAGTCCTCTGAAACACCCCTCCTCCCACAGTGGAGGTCGACTGGAGCATAACTAAGCAAATACTGTCCGGCCGTGACCTGAAGGATAGAACTGCTCGTGTTGTGTCCCCCAAAGGGAACAGATGATGGCAAAGGGAATGCCACATCTAGGATTCGCTTGGGGAAGAGAAGTGGCCTACGGAGGCAGCCTTTGAATGAATAAGGCTGTTCCTCAAAGGGTTTTTTTGGGGGGAGCGGGTAGGGGAGAGGTTTTTGCTATAGGGCGCATGCGCTCGCCAGAGAGACAGAGAGTGAGAAATCACTCCCCCCCCCAGGGGGGATGGCCACGCCGCAATCCCTTCTCCTCCATTTGGGATCTTGGGCACACACGCACACACGCCCGGCACGAGTTTAAGCCAGTGGTCTGGGATTCGAACCGCAGTCAATGACATGGGAGTCCAGAGACATAGCCACTACGCCATCTGCTGGTCCCTCCTCAAAGGATTTTAGGTGGAAGGCCATCAAAAGAAGTTGTACAGGAAGATAGTCTAGGCTGGGAACTCTCCAAAGGGAGATGGCTGTCAGTTTGCACTGGTAGCTCAGGGGGCCCGGGCGCCCAGAAGCCAGAGCCTTTCCCTCGAGTTCAGGAACGTGGTTTCCAATGCAAATAAAGACTAAGCTGTAGAGATAGTGCTGGCGTGTGTTCAAGCACTCCTTTTATGTTCTTTGAGTCATTTGGCGATGGTTAACAAACAGGTCAGACACCTGGGCTGATGACCCTCGAAGGGGATTTCCACACAAGCCCCACAGTGTAAAATCCTCTTCCTTGCCTAAAACAGTTCAGTTTCACCCTCTGAACTGCAGTGTAACCTAGAGATGCCAAATTTCCTACAAGTGATCCTAAGCTTCCTAAGTTAGAACAGCAACTGCTGCTGACACCAAGAAACAAGGAGCCAAGCAACTCCGTGCTTTGAAAAAAGTTTATTTTAAATTAAGAGGAACAGATGGCCCACATTTCAGAAAGCCACACATTTGTGGATTTGGCTGACAAACCCTCTGAGCTGCATTTCGTTTCTGTTCCCATAGAGTCAGCCAGCCACTTGCAACTGACTCACTCTCTGGGCCACAGTTTGGGCCAGTGTCCTGACTACAGAATTAGAATCCCAGATCGCAAATGAATGCAGGGTGTTAGGGTGGAGAGCCCCGGCCATCTAAAACAATTTCCCCCTTTTGATATAGGAGTATCAACACCCACATAGCAAACTGCGCAAGGCTAGTGGGTCAGAGAGAATGAACAAACAGTTGGCACCTGCCTATCCTGGCACCGTGCAGTTCTAAAGGCAACGGGTAAGCAGCTGTCTAGAATAGGTTTCTGTATAATCTCTCTTATGAGCATTGGTTAAGTATGCAAATATGTGTAGGTTATTTGCTGCAATTCAAAGCCTCACCCCCAAGGCAAACTATTACCTCAGGTGAACTCTTGGCCTCGTTGGGAAGGGAGGGACAGAAAACTAAGTCCCTATCTAGCAAGTGCAATTGACTCTTCAATTGCTCCTAGGGTTTAAAGTACATTATGTGCTTTCTTTTCGAGTTGGGCAAGTGAAGGAAGAACAGATCTTTAGACACAACAGTTTTGCATGGTATCTAATTTACCGTGTTCTGTGAATACCAGAGAAGCTTTGATTAATGTTAGAGATGGAATGTCACTTAGCTTTAAAAAATTCTTTAGGTTGTTTTTATTTTTTCATAGCATATTAGAAATAACAAACTATGAATAAAATGAACCAAATGCGAGTGCTTATTTTCTAAAAAGGAGATTTTCAAGTCTATTGAGAAAGTTTTTTTTTTTTGAGAGACTTGCTATAGGGGGGTGTGTGCACGTCAGAGTTAGAAAAAGAGACATCACCCACCCACACCACACAGGAGTGATGGCCATGCCACAATCCCTTCTCCAGTCTCCTCTTGGGATTTTGGGCACACATGCCTGGTGTGAGTTTTAAAGTCACTGGGTTCAGGACTTGAACCATGGTCCACTATGTGGAGATACAGCAACAACCATTACACCATATGCTTGTCCAGAGAAAGATCTTTTTTTTTTTTTTTTTTTAAAGAATTGTTTTATTTAACTTTATTATTATTTTTTATTTACTTATTTTGACCATAGAGGGACAGAATGAGAGAGGGAAGGTGAGAAAGCAAACTACCAGGTCTGGGACTTGAACCCTGGTTGGCCATGTGGGAGTCCAACACCCTTAACCACCACAACACCTGCCAGCCTGAAGATCTTTTTTTTTAATTAAAAATTTGCTAGGTGCGTGTGCTTGCTAGAGGGGGAGATAAAGAGAAAGTGAGAAATCACCATCCATAAGGGGTGGTCATGTTGCGATCCCTTCTCAATTTCTCATCGTTATTTTGGGCATGCATCCAGGTGTGCCCAGCATTTTTCTAGCCTCACAGGTCTGGGATTTGAACAACACTGTTGGCCATGTGGGGTCTAGCTACCTTAACTACCATACCACCAGCTGGCCCAAGGAAGTCTTGTATGCCAATTAGTTTATGGCTCAAAACCTATTCATTCAGCAAATCTTAGTGGGTAGTCTAGGTATTTTTTTCTAACAAGGTATTAAAAGTTGATGTTCCTGGGGCTAGCAGGTGGCATGGTGGTTGGAATGCTAGACTTCCACATGGCTGACTAGTTCGTCTTGGACTTCGCAGCTTCCTTTCTCACTTTTGCTCTCTCTAGTAAAATTAAATAATAAATAAAATTAAATAAACAGTGC
>NW_006159921.1:202229-218602 GCF_000334495.1 Tupaia belangeri chinensis
CAGAAGTTGTCTTTTTTTTTTTTTTTTTTTTTAAAAAGCTAATACTCTTTTTTTCTACCTCCTGGATTTTTTATTAACATCTTTTTCTTTTTTTTAAAGATAGAATCTTGCTGTGTCACGATCTTCCTGCCTCTGTCTCCTGAGAGGCTGAGACCACAGCCACGATGGCTGGTTTTTATTTTAGACACTCTCACCGTATTGCTTAGGTCAAAGCTTGAACTCGCGATCCTTCTGCCTCAGTCGCCCGAGTCACTGGGATTACAGGCATGTGCAACACGCCCATTTGGATCAGAGATGGAACCTAGGGCCTCCCAAACAGTCTTAACCTACAGAGCACAGCCTCTTAGCTGTGTGTGCCACCATAGCTGGGCCAGTATTAATGTGTGTGTGTGTGTGTGTGTGTGTGTGTGTGTTGCTACAAGGTGTGCATTCTTGCCAAAGAAAAGAGAGAGACAGAAAGAAGGAAAGAAAGCACTCCCCATGAGAGATGGTCACGCTACAATCCCTCCTCCTCCACCTCTCTCTCCTTTTGGGACCGTGAGCATGCACACACAAGCGCCCACATGTTTCTCAAGACCCCAAGTCCAGGGCTTGAACTCTGTGGTCAGCCACGTGGGATCTGGCTGCCTTAGCTACCAGGCCACAGAATGAGTCCAACAATCTTTATAGTGAAATAAATTAGAAAATGGCAGTATTTTCAGATGAGGATGTCAGAAAAGTATTTTCAATGATTTCATACTGTATTTTATGTATCTGTGCTTTGTACATTGTCTTTGAAGAGGTTACCCACGGACTTTTTAAAATTAGTCAATTAATACCTTCTGTGCACTCTCAGAGAAACCCTGGTAGGGCACTGTCACACAGCAGTCCTTTTCCTCTACTTCTCCATCCCATCAAGATGATGGGCAAGGACACACAAGCACCTGACATTTTCCAAGCAGCCAGGGCCAGCATTCAAACCACAGATGACCATGTGGGATCTGGTTCCCAGTGCAGTGCTTAACCATTGTGGTACAGGGCTGGCCCTACTTTTAATTTAAATAAGGTTTTTTACCTATTAATGTAGTCAGTAATCAAGTACATATCCATCTTTGTTACCTTGGACTTTTTTGGTTTTCAAGTTCTTTAGTAAAGTGTTGTTTTTTTTTTTTTTTTTTTTTTTTGAGAGGTTTTCGCTATAGGGCGCCAGACAGACAGAGAGACAGTAAGCAAGAAATCACCCCCTGGGGGGATGGTCACGCTGCAATCCCTTCTCCTTCATTGTCCTCTCAGGATCTATGGGCACGCACACACATGCGCCCAGCGTTTTAAGCCACCGGGTCCGGGACACGAACCGCGGTTGACTAAGTGGGAGTCCAGCGACATAGCCATTACGCTAACTGCTGGTTCCCAGTAAAGTGTTCTTTTTCACTTACTTCAAAGTCTGAGTACTTGGGAGCAGTAGGTGGCGTGGTGGTTAAGGCACTGCATATTCCTACATGGCTGACCATGGTTTGAGTCCCAGACCAGGTGGTTTGCTTTCTCACTTTCCTTCTCTCTCCCTCTTTGGTCAAAATAAGTGAATGAGTAAATAAAATTAGAATAAATCTTAAAAAAAAAAAAAAGAGTCTGAGTACTGGCCCTGTCAATGGTGTGGCAGTTGAAGTGGCTGGATTCCACATGGCTAATTGCACAGTTTGAATCCTGGACCTGAAGGCTTAAAAAAAACACCAAGTGTGTGCATGTGCGTGCAGAATGGAGAAGGGATTGTGGCATGGCCATTCCCCGTCTGCCCCGGGGGAGGGATAACTTTTTACCTTCCCCATCACTCTTTTTTCTCTCTCTAGTGAGAGTACATGCTCTATGACAAAAAATAAAAACAAACAAAAAAATACTTTTGTTTCTGGGAGTGAATGCAATATTGTAAAATTCTTCAGTGGGTTTTAAGATGCTGTCTTTGATGAATAAAAAACTGAGACTATACTAACATTTACTGCAGTACTTTCTATGTTCTCTGATTTATCCTTAACCTGTCCATATCTATTTTTTAACAGATGAGAGAAATCTCAGCTCACTTAGAAACTTCTTCAGGTATGGGGCCGGCAGGTGGTGTGGTGGGTAAGGGGATTCTCACGTGGCCAACCATGGTTCAAGTCCTGGACCTGGTGGTTTGCTTTCTCACTTTCGCTCTCTCTCTCTCTGGTCAAATTAAAAATAAATAAAGGTAAATAATTCTTTAAAAACCAAAAAGCCCTGTAACAGAACATGTAACAGAAACCTAAATGATCATTCACACTGACTACTGTATGTGGAGACGGGCTTCAAAATATATGAAAAAGCTTTTGATTCTGAAAGGTTGGGAATCCTTACATACAAGACTATACAAACACAATTCATCCAAGTACAGGAGGGTGACTGGTTATTTAACTTACTACGTTATTTGTACTCAACAAGTAACAGCTGAATGACTATTAAAAACAAGTATTTTGGGGCCGGCAAGTGGCATGGTGGATAAGAGCGCTGGATTCCCACATGGCCGACCAAGGTTCGAGTCTTGGATCTGGTGGCTTTTCTCACTTTCCCTCTCTCACTCTCTCTCTCTCTGTCTTTCTGGTTTAAATTAAAAAAAAAAAAAAAAAGAATGAATAAATAAAATTAAATAAATAATTCTTAAAACAAAAAAAGTATTTCAGGGTCTGGCAGATGGTGTGGTGGTTAAGGATGCTAGACTCTCACATGGCTGACTGTGGTGGAATACCAGACCTGGCAGCTTGCTTTCTCACTCTGTCCCTCTCTGCAAATTTCAACAAACAAACAAACAAATAAAGTTAACTCTTTAAAAAATAAACCACACAAATATTGCATGTTGTTCTAACTACAGACAGCAGAGTCCACACTGGGGACACAGGCTGAGCTTGTGTGTAGGTGCACTCGCTCCTGCATACGCTTTAATTTTTTTTTTTTTCTTTTTCAAGCCAATGGGGCTGAGATTTGAACTGTGCAGCTGGTCATGTGGGATCTGGCTCACTTAAGTGCTAGGCCAAGAGGGTGGCCTTATGTTTTAATTAACTGGTGTATTTAAGACACTTCATTGCAACCTTCTCTTTTTCTGGATTTTTTTAAGAGATGGGGAGAGAGGAGTGACTGTATAAATGAAAGCAAAAAGTTTCTTTATTCCAAGGCCCACACTCCAAATTATGCACACACACACATGCAGAGAATACAGAAAACCATGGGAAAACGGGACACTGCACATTTCCACTGTGCACCGTTTTGGTGTTTAACTTTTTTTGTTGTTCGAGAGTGCATGCTCCCAACAGAGACAGACAGGCAGAAGGCACTCTCTGTGGGGCCCGGTCACGCAGCATTCTTTCTCAATTTCCCACTCTGATGAGACTTGGGCCATGCACACACAGGTGCCTGGGGTATTTTTCAAGTTGCCAGGCCCAGGACTCGAACTATGCATTTGGCCATGTAAGATCTGGTTCCCTCAACCAGTAGGCCACAAGGCTAGTCCATGTTGTTCTAAGGGAGGTACTATTCCTCAGTACTTAAGGGTATCTAGCAGTGCTGATGCAGTATACTGCTTGATAGTCGCTGAATTGGGACAGGATAAAACACTGCAGATGTAGAAGGCACAAAATGAGACTGTACAAAATACAGATGGAATCAGAACTACCAGGCCCTCTTTTTTTTTAATTTTTTATTTACAATAATATCAAACCATAAGCTTGCAGACTTTCTGGTCTCCTATCGGCTGAAACTAGAAGTATCTTTGGGATCATGTAGTTACGTCCACTTTGGTAGATATAAGAAAGGAACAGACCAATCACTGAACGCAAGGGTATCACACTGCTCCAGCTGGAATCCAGCAGGGCCATCTGAGCATGTCACAGCTGAACGATTCGAGGTGAAAAGGAGGTGCTTGTCATGTTTTCAAAGCAAAATCATTGTAAAGATAGCAAATAAATGGACATTAAAAGCCAGATGCATGAATTATTTAGAACTTTGGCCTGGGAAACAAAGTTTTTCTAATATACTACTCTGAAACAAGTTTATCAATAAATCCCAGAAATTTCCTACAAATAGTATAATTCATAGTGTCCTCTTTCCCTTTCTTCAGACAAACAGCAAACAAAATGCAGGTGATGGAGATGTGACACAACAGGAAGCTGACTTACGAATTCACGCTAACCCTAAAGAGCCTAAAAAAATCACGTTAGTTAATGTGAATCTATTTAAAATAAGGCATTTGGTTACGGCTTTCAAGTAAGGTCAAGTAACAGTCATACTACTGAAGTCCCTGGTGTGGGGGCAGGATTGCTAAGGAAGTAATAATCTTTCCAAACCTGTCGGGCGGGTTACCTGTCCTTTATTTACTTAGTTGCGGTTGGAGACTTTCCCCAATTTCCCGTAAAACCCTTTCTCAATATTGCTGCAATATCATGGCATAAAGGAACCAAAATGCCACTAGACATAAGGACCACAGTTTTGACTGTAAACCATGATGCCGGGTAATGTTTGAATGAGAACACTGGACATGGATGGTCAGATGAAAGATACCAAAATGTCAGACAGCCCATCGACTGCTGTTGCCATGAGATTCAACAGTCAACATCAGTCTGATAAGCTACCCGACAAGGTGGTACAGTCATGGAGATGTGAAGACGTAGGCAAAACAAGCAGACATTCAGGCAGGATTTAATAAAACAAATCAGGCTTTTCTGGCCTGTTGAGATTTAACCCAGTTCTATTCTATTCTGACACAATGTCAGTTATCAATTCTCCTAAAGGAAAAAAGTGAAATTGTTTATTTTCCTCCTAAACATAATAAAACGAACAAGTTTGATCAGAACCATCCCAAAGAGGGGTAAAAAAGAAAATCACATTAAGACTAAAACACAGAAAGACAAGAAAACTGAGTTACATATAAAAGTAAATTTTTGTTAAAACCAAAGTACAATCTAGCTAAGATTAATACAGACGTGAGAAAGTGGATTTTTTAAAAAGCAAGTAATTTCTCTTCCCGGTGTCCTTGGAATGATATGTTATCACTTCTCTCCTGTTTTCACAAACCAAGACATGCCAGGCTAGATCAATCCCAGAGGTGCCATAACAGAAGTTGCCTGGTGGTAGCCCTTTCATGCAAATAAAGGGAGGCTTAAGCAGTTCTGGTTGTAGGTGGATTTGGCAAGGATGCCGTTTGCTTGGTAGAAGCTAAAAGGAAGTACAAGATCAAAAGGCTCAAGAAAACGGACACACTTTTGGAATGATCAAAGATGTCTTTATAAAGTTTCTTCATGACTTCATTCTAAATATACAGAATAAAAATGGTGTCAGCTCATTCATGAGACACCAATCAGATTTTCCTTATACTGTCTCAAAATTTAAAGATCAGTTTCCCCAGAGGGAGTGCAATGCATTGTAAAATGGCCTTTTTTTGGAGGATGGGAGAGGGAGGGCTGGGCAGGATGACATAGTCAATTGTACCATGATAGACATGCAAGACTGTTAGCCAATCTAGATAATTTATATACATTTTGATGACTTAGAAAAACAAAGCGATCATTTGTGACAAGCCTAGAAAGCTTGACATATTTAACATACTTAGGAACTTTTTTTGTGTGTGGTAGACTGCTCTAGTTGTACCACTGGGCCTTTTGAAAGTAACAAATAGAAGGACAGTTTAAGTTTGCTGCTGCATATCACATTCCACCCTAATAAAATAATGACATGGATGGAACTGAGGGTGGATACCTTACCTTAACACACAAAGGAAAAGTATGTCAGTGCAAAATATGGACTAAACTGCTTTCAGGAAAAAAAGTTTTAAAAACTGATACAGGTTGGAAAAAGGAATTTTCCTTCCTGGTTTGGAGTCCTCCCAATTTAAGGCAGAACTCGCTCATTCTAATTTCTGCAGTTAAAACTTTCTCTGCTTATTTCGTTTTTTCCTCTGAGTTCAACCGCTGTTGGATTCGCTTGGCATAACTTTGTGCCATGGAGTTAATGATAGACAGGATGAAGTAACACACCATCACAACGACCAGCTTCTCGAACATCCAGGACAGCCAGTTTTCTCCCTGCAGAAATAAAAGCAGAACAATCCAGGGGAAAGGCTTCATTACTTCAGTAGTAGAAAGGGGGTTATTTTTTAAAAAAAAATTATACTGAACTTTATTATTTATTCAATTATTTTAATTTGACCAGAGAGGAACAAAGTGAGAGAGAGAGTGAGTGAGTGAGTGAGTGAGAGAGAGAGAGAGAGAGAGAGAAAGTGAAAAAGTAAGACACCAGGTCCAGGACTTGAACTGTGGTCAGACATGTGGGAATCCAGTGCCCTTAACCACCATACCACCTTCTGGCCCCCTAAAGGGGATTATTTATAATGTTTTAAGGAAAATAGTGAGGACTTGAGCTCAGAACCTATGAACCCTCAACATTAAGAAATGAAAGTTTGTTGCCCCACTCCACCCTGAAATCTACACTCAGGAGTTTTTATACTCAGCTCTCAAATTTAACTTTTGTTGGATTGAAAGTCAATGTTGATGCCTATACTTTAGAATGAAGGGAGTATGAAGTTATCACTTAACTTTTACTACAATTTAAGAATAAAGAAAGTGTTTGATTATCAAATTCTCCTCTCTGAAGATGCTATGTAGCTATTTGCTGAGTAGTGTCAAGACTTTTTATTCAGTATTGGGAGTCGCTTTTAAAATATAAACTGATCTATGGCTAAAGCCATGTTTGGTCAACTGAGGGCAGCAAAGGGCCACATGAAGAGTGTAAGGCCAATAAGGAAAACAACTGTGCTTCCTTCAAGTTTCCCATTTCGAGTTATTGCTTATTCATCCTCTTCTAGAGATTTTTCTCTTACCACAGAACTGTTTACAGAAAGGGCAGGGTTAGTTAAAGTTTTAAAGTTCAGCAACAGTAAGAGCATTGGTTTATATATACATATAAAAAAGATCACTTTCCCACAGCTGCAGAGAAAAATAGAGCAAAAGCAGAAGGAGATATTCAAACCTCAGCAAGTCTAATACTTGTTATGTTACTGATTATAAATTTTGACTTTCTGATTCACTCAGGAAGTTTATCTACTAAGAGATCATTTAAGATCAAGCAAGAACTCCCTTCTCTGTAACAGCGCCGTTATTTTCCACTAGCTCTGCCCTTGTTTTGGGGAGGACCAGCACACACAAAAAGTTATACTTTCTGGTTTAACACAAAGACAAACTTCCCAGGAGAGTACACAGAGCCTCAGCTTCTGTTAGGAAGACTGGCAAATCTCACACTACTTGTCTAAAAGCACCAGCGACGGCTAAGCTGCCTGGGGTGGAGGAGGAGAAGCCAGAATAAAGACTCACCTGTGGTGTGCCCATTTCGCTTTTGTGGTGAAGCTTCTGCCGCTGCGCCTCCAGGTATTCCTGGAAGGGCTTCTGCAGAGACGGACCTATGCCGGGGACAGCACTGGACGCAGGCCGGAGGCAAAGGACACATTGGGGAAGAAAAGCAGGAAAAATGTTAAAGAAAATCCCACTTACCACCTGGACTCAAAAAGCAGGCACTGGACAGAAGAGGAATAAATATGCCGATCAGAGAGTTGTCAAAATCCTGTGCATTCTTTTTAGTAGCTAAAAATCCTTCATTTGAACAACCCCTTAGAGGAGAAAAATCTTTGCCATCAACATGTCGAGGAGCAACTACGAGCTGTAAACTGGAAGCCCCCTTCCAGCATGAGAGGTAGTGCTCGGAGTGAGGCCAGCTCAGCTGATGCCGCGTACTGGTGTGGTACAAGGGATAAAATGAATGACTTCTGAGAAGTTGCACATTTATCACCACCAGTTCCTGTAAGAACTGGTTTGAACCGATTAATAAGGAAATGACTTATGCTTGTGTCATCCCAAGTTAAAAAAGAAACTGCCCGCCCTTTCTCTGACTAGTCCCATCTTCTCAGAGGGGGCGGTCCTTTCTCAATCTAAGTCCTTATTAGGACAATCTGTGCGTCATCCTTACCCAAAAAGAATGCATTAGCAAATTGGGGAGGCACCTCCCACTAGTCAGAAGTCAGTGATTAACAAAGGAACAAAGAAGGAACTGTGAACCTTGAATCACTTCAGGGTTTATGGTAGATGGCTCGCACAGAAACTCCAGTACATAACTAAACAACTTGTTCTGAAATGACTGGGGTAATAATCTCTGATAAATTTACGGACTGGGAGCTCCCTCTCACCCAGAATATATGGAGGCAGCGCTGTTAAACTGGTTTGGTGACTGGACTACCAGGCTCCTGTTTTAGAAAATGCTTGTGGGCATTTTAAAGATGGCTAATTTGGGGCAATTTAGAAAATCGAACATCTCTATTTTCTGACTCTTGTCAATTGTCACAGGTGGAAGTGAAAGGCGAATATGCCCAATCTCTTTGCTAGGGCCGGCAAAGATACTCTAACGTGTACTTGCAGTAGTGTCCAGTGCTCTCCCTGTTATGTGAGACTAATTCAAATTAACTACACTTCTTTTCTACGATTCAGTTGCTCTTTTCTGTAATAAAATACAGGAGTAGAAGAAAATTTTTCTTGCTAATGTATTTACCAGAAGCTAACAAAATTTTCTTAATGGGGGGGTCTGTCTTCATTTTATATCCAACACTGAAATGGATGCTATGGTGAAGAGAACATAAGAAACTCCATGAAACGATCCACATTCATAAGGAAATTAAAATCACTATGGGAACTCAAAACACATATTTGTGAATGAAATAATTTATAATTCAACACTAATTTTATTTTTTAGCTTGCTATAGGGTGTATGTGCTCACTGGAGAAAGATGGACGGAAAGAGAAGGAAAGTGAGCAATCACTCCCCAGAGGGATGGCCACACCACAATCACTTCTTTATTCTCCTCTCAGAATTCTGGACACACTTGCACACACACCCGATGTGATTCCCAAGCTACTGGATTTAGGACCTGAACCACTATGTCACCTGCTGGTCTCTCTCATTGACTTTTTGTTGTTGTTGTTTTAAAGAATTGTTCATTTAATTTAATTTATGAATTACTATATTATTTAACTAGCTATAGGGTACATGCGCTCACTAGAGAGTGACACAGAGAGAGAGAGAGAGACAGAGAGAGGGAAAGTGAGAAAGCAAGCCACCAGGTCTGGGACTTGACCCATTGTGGGCCATTTTTTTTGGTTTTTTTTTTGAGTCCATTAAGTTTTAATTGACTTTACATGAATATAGTAGACCAGAAAAGCTGCGTTACTGTTTATCAGCAAAGATTCTAATTAGGGGCAGCCACTATTAGAAAAACTGTTCAGAAGAGAGATTTTCTTTAGTAGTTAAAGTAAGCTAACTTCATACAATAAAGATAGAATTACAAACAGTTCATCCATTTATACTAGAAACAATGTGAACATAAAAAAAATTCCAGTAAAATATGTGTATAAAAAATTGGCTTTTGAAAACTGCAGGTTAAGTAGAACTTAACTTTTAATAAATTGATTCATTCACCTTATTAACCATACTCTGTAGTATCATTTTAAACTATCAAGGATTGCCATAGTCAAGCCATTATATAAGAGAAAATTGAGAACCACGAACAGTCCCAAATGTTTTCATTATTATTATTATTTTGAGAGCTTTTGCCTTAGGGCATGTGTGCTTGTGGGAGAGAGAGAGAGACAGTGAGAGAGAAAAGTGAGAAATCACCACCACCCCCCAGAAGGAGATGGTCAAACCACAGTCCCTTCTTCTCTATTCTCCTCCTGGGATTTTGGGCATGCACGCACACATGTCTGGTGTGATTTTTAAGCCACCGGGTCTGGAACTTGAACTGCAAGTTGACTACATGGGAGTCCAGTGACATAACCACTACACCATTTGGTGGTCCCCTAAATGTTAAAAAGATTTTAATTTTGTTGTTGAAGGGAGCGAGGAGGGATAACAATCATTTTAGATTTCTTTCAAAATTATTTGAAAAGATAATGATTTGCTGTGGTTAAGTCTATTAAGAGATATATTTTAGTTGAGAGAGTTTATGTCATTATATATTCACATGATGTGCAAACTTTCAAAGATAGGCGGTATGTATCACATGTTTTGGGGAGTTTTTCATGGTGTGGGGAATGTTTCTATGCAGACCAAGAGAGACTAGAAAAACAGTTGAAAACAGAGAAGCGGTTAACTTTCTATAGCAATATTAATCAAAACTAACAAGAGTAAATACTACACAATCTGAATAAATCTAAAAATGAGCACTTTAATGTTGTTTTTTAAGTATTAACCAATTATTTGTCAGATCTTCTTAATTGTTAAATTATATATTTGTCAAAATTTCATCAAAATTTTTTTATTGTCAGAGAGGACATTTGCTCGCCAGAAACAGAGAGACAGAGAGGAAGAAAGTACCCCTCAGTGGGGTGTGGTTACACCACAATCCCATCTCTGTTTCTTCATCCTCTTGGGATCTGTGGCATGCACATGAGCCTCACATGTTTTCAGGCTATAGGGGCTGGGATTTTAACTGCAATTGGCTGTGTGGGATCTGACTTCCTTAACTACTAGGCCACAGGCTGGCTCCTCATCAAGATTTTATCTATTTTCCTATCTCTATCTCTACAAACAATGGCTTAGGCTACTGATACCTTAGCTTATACTTAGCACTCATACTTTTTTTTTTTTTTGCTAGAGGGCACATGCATTTTGAAAGAGACACAGAAAAAGAGAGGAGGAGTAAGAGACACAGAGAAAGAGAGGAGGAGAGAGGGGGAGAGAGAAGGAGAGGAGAAAGCACCCTTCATTGGAATGGTCATGGTGCAGTCCCATCTCTTCCATCTCTCCTGCCTTTTGGGATTTTGGGCACACATGTACATGGGCCTGACGTGTATCTCAAGTCACTGGGTCCAAGACTTGAATTGTACAGTTAGCCATGTGGGATCTGGCTGCTTTTACTACCAGGCCATGGAGCCAGCCCCTTGAGTTTTCTTAATTATTACTAAAGGTATTTTAGTAATGGACTAGATAAACACTGAAATTATAGCTGTCACTTTAAAAAAATTGTTTATTCATTCATTCATTTATTTTAATTTAACCAGAGAGAGATACAGAGAGAGAGTGAGAAAGTAAGCCACCAGGTCCAGGACTTGAACTATGGTCGGCAATGTGGGAGTGTCTAGTGCCTTAACCACCATGCCACCTGCTAGTCCTTGACTTTTTTTGAAGTGAGATTTTTGCTACTGGGCACATGTGTTCACTGGAGAGACAGAGACAGACAGACAGACAGACAGAAAATGAGACATCACCCTCCAGGAGGGATGGAATTGAGAACCACGAACAGTCCCAAATGTTTTCATTATTATTATTATTTTGAGAGCTTTTGCCTTAGGGCATGTGTGCTTGTGGGAGAGAGAGAGAGACAGTGAGAGAGAAAAGTGAGAAATCACCACCACCCCCCAGAAGGAGATGGTCAAACCACAGTCCCTTCTTCTCTATTCTCCTCCTGGGATTTTGGGCATGCACGCACACATGTCTGGTGTGATTTTTAAGCCACCGGGTCTGGAACTTGAACTGCAAGTTGACTACATGGGAGTCCAGTGACATAACCACTACACCATTTGGTGGTCCCCTAAATGTTAAAAAGATTTTAATTTTGTTGTTGAAGGGAGCGAGGAGGGATAACAATCATTTTAGATTTCTTTCAAAATTATTTGAAAAGATAATGATTTGCTGTGGTTAAGTCTATTAAGAGATATATTTTAGTTGAGAGAGTTTATGTCATTATATATTCACATGATGTGCAAACTTTCAAAGATAGGCGGTATGTATCACATGTTTTGGGGAGTTTTTCATGGTGTGGGGAATGTTTCTATGCAGACCAAGAGAGACTAGAAAAACAGTTGAAAACAGAGAAGCGGTTAACTTTCTATAGCAATATTAATCAAAACTAACAAGAGTAAATACTACACAATCTGAATAAATCTAAAAATGAGCACTTTAATGTTGTTTTTTAAGTATTAACCAATTATTTGTCAGATCTTCTTAATTGTTAAATTATATATTTGTCAAAATTTCATCAAAATTTTTTTATTGTCAGAGAGGACATTTGCTCGCCAGAAACAGAGAGACAGAGAGGAAGAAAGTACCCCTCAGTGGGGTGTGGTTACACCACAATCCCATCTCTGTTTCTTCATCCTCTTGGGATCTGTGGCATGCACATGAGCCTCACATGTTTTCAGGCTATAGGGGCTGGGATTTTAACTGCAATTGGCTGTGTGGGATCTGACTTCCTTAACTACTAGGCCACAGGCTGGCTCCTCATCAAGATTTTATCTATTTTCCTATCTCTATCTCTACAAACAATGGCTTAGGCTACTGATACCTTAGCTTATACTTAGCACTCATACTTTTTTTTTTTTTGCTAGAGGGCACATGCACTTTGTAAGAGACACAGAGAAAGAGAGGAGGAGAGAGGGGGAGAGAGAAGGAGAGGAGAAAGCACCCTTCATTGGAATGGTCATGGTGCAGTCCCATCTCTTCCATCTCTCCTGCCTTTTGGGATTTTGGGCACACATGTACATGGGCCTGACGTGTATCTCAAGTCACTGGGTCCAAGACTTGAATTGTACAGTTAGCCATGTGGGATCTGGCTGCTTTTACTACCAGGCCATGGAGCCAGCCCCTTGAGTTTTCTTAATTATTACTAAAGGTATTTTAGTAATGGACTAGATAAACACTGAAATTATAGCTGTCACTTTAAAAAAATTGTTTATTCATTCATTCATTTATTTTAATTTAACCAGAGAGAGATACAGAGAGAGAGAGTGAGAAAGCAAGCCACCAGGTCCAGGACTTGAACTATGGTCGGCAATGTGGGAGTGTCTAGTGCCTTAACCACCATGCCACCTGCTAGTCCTTGACTTTTTTTTAAGTGAGATTTTTGCTACTGGGCACATTAATTCACTGGAGAGACAGAGACAGACAGACAGACAGACAGAAAATGAGACATCACCCTCCAGGAGGGATGGCCACGGCTGCAATCCCTTCTCCTCTATTCTCCTCATGGGATCTTGGGCATGCACACACACACTGCCTAGCGTGAGTTTTAAGCAGCCATGTCTGGGACTCAAGCTGCGGTTGACTATGTGGGAGTCCAGCAATGAAACCATTATGCCATTTTCTGATCCCATAGCTGTCACTCTTAACATGCATTTAAAGCAAACAGTAATTCTAGCTTACAACCTCATCTCTCAAGTTTTTTTTTTTACAAATCTGAAATAAGAGTCCATCCTTATATTTAAAGTTAATTTAAAGTACATACATAGGAGTTGGGGGAGAGGGTGGAGATAACTTGCTTCACAGTTCAGTGGCTTTTTATAGTAGGCTTAGGAAATAGTCTGAATGCCATTCTCTCTGAAAACCATTAAATTCAGAGCATCTGGCTAAGGAATTAGCCCATTTATTGAATGAAGCTCTTCACCTGCTGTTAGGCAGTGATTATTATTATTATTATTGTTATTTTAGTTTTGCTATATGGTATGCCAGATTGAGACAGAGACAGACAGAGACAGGGAAAGTGAAAAATCACCCCCTCCCCTCCAAGGGAATAACCATGCCACATCGCAATCCCTTCTCCAGTCTCCTCTTGGGATTTTGGGCACTAAAGTACACATGCCTGGCAGGAACAGAGAGAGAAGGATAATGAGAAGAGAGCGGCCAGGTCTGGGACTGGAACCATAGTGGGCCATGTGGGAATCCAGTGCTCTTAACGATCACATCACCTGCAGGCCCCATAATTAATTTTATTTATTTATTTTAAGAATTATTTTATTTGTGGGCCGGTAGGCAGCGTGGTGGTTAAAGGCACTAGACTCCAACATGGCCGACCATGGTTCAGGTTCTGAACCTGGTGGCTTGCTTTTCTCACTTTCTTTCTCTCTCTCTCTCTGTTCCTCTCTGGTCAAATTAAAATAAAGAAAGAAAGAAATTAAAAAAAAAAAAACACTCAAAATTACATTTGGTCAAAATTCTGTTAAGAACCTTGGTTAATATACAAACAAAATCGACTAATTTTCTATGTTTTTTTTTAATCAAATATTATTTGCTTGTAGAAGTCAGTTATCTGATATGTAATCTGTATTTTAAACTCACCCCATATTTCCTCGCATAAAGTTGGCTCTATTGTCTATACTGACAATGCCAGAAAAATCTTCCAGAGGAAGCCTCACAATTGGCAGAGGTCATACACAGAGTGGGTGGGGTGATTACTCCTGTTTTTCACAATGCTTAGATTTTCAATTGTTGGTTAACATGGAGCACACACCCATTCCAAGCATGCCTAGGAGAGGTGATTATTGTTCCTGTTTTCCAAGGGACTCCTTCCACCCTATGTAAGTTTGAAACCATTGGTTCACCAGATATCAAAAACATACCATTTCATTTACTTTGAATGTCTTCTCCATTATGAAGATGGCAATCAATCTAGGGGTTGCTACTAGAAGGTCTGAAACTTTCCTTAAGCTGTTCATGATTCTCTTTGGATATTTCCAGCAAAAGGTGTGTTTTGTGTTCCTAATATGGGTCTTCATGAAACTGGGACACTATGCTTAATAACACAAATAAATGAACTTAAAATATACTAATTTGTCTTGTTGTTTAGTTCTGTTTGCAAAGGTCATACTTAAAGGTTAAGTATCTGAAATGTCTAAGTCTATTATATAGGCATATAATAAAGTAAATATATTAGTTAATATAGGTTTTGCTTTGGGGGGGGCAGCAGGTGGTGTGATGGTTAAGGCGCTGGACTCCGACATGGTTCACTGTGGTTTGAATTCCAGACCCAGAGGCTTGAAAATCATGCTGGGCATGTGTGTTTGTGTGTAGGTGTATGCCCACAATCTCGAGAGGAGAATGGAGAAGGGATTGTGGCGTGGCCGTCACCCCTAGGGAGTGATTTCTCACATTCCCCCTCTCTCTCTCCAGTGAGTGCATACGCTCTATGGCAAAAGGCTAAAAATAAATATTTCTGTCTTTCTCTCTCTCTCTCTCTATCTATATATATCTGCTATCTATATATAGAGATATATATCTCCTCCTTTTTCAACCACTCTTCTGTGGAACTTAGCATTAATGTGACTATGTAAGTTACACAAGCTTTCTTTTTTTTCTTTCTTTCTTTTTTTTTTTTTTTGAGAGATTTTCGCTATAGGCTTTCTTAAAAAGCATACTTTCTGACATAAGTCCCTGGTCAGATGTTCTCCAGGGTACTAAGCCTTTTTTTTCTTTTCTTTTTTTTTTTTTAGGAAAAATAAATTCTGGACACAATAGTTTTTTTTACCTTTATTTCATTGTAGGTGCAGTACTTTGGGCTTGGTTACTTAACGTCCTTTTGATGATTAATCAGAAAAGTCTACAAAATCTCAGGGTATGCTCGGTCAGATCCCTCAAAGCTTACAAACAGGAAAACATGTTTTTAGGAGATTCACGTCAGGGGAAATGAAGGGAAGGAAAAGAAAGAGAATAAAGGGTTGGAGCCTACTGCTGCTGGACTTCAGGAAGCATTAAAAAAAAAAACTTCCGATCTCCCAAAGTAGACTACTGATGACACTCTCTGTGAAAGCACCAAAAGTTATTATTATTTTTTTAAATGAAAGGAAGAGAGAAGGGTGGTGAGAGAGATTTTCACACACATGAAGTTAGCTAGGACTGCAGATCACCTGAATCCAGGCTTACCAGATGGTTCCTCCTTGGGCCGTGGTGCGCTACTGCCTGCACTCCTGTGGCTGGGCCCAGAAGCAACTTTTAAGGGCAAAGAAGACTAGACCTAATGATCTGAGAACACTTTTGATATATGCATGTGAGGGGTCTTGAAAAATTCACAAAAAAATGCATATTATGAAAAAATTGCATGGATTCCAAAAAGTCATAGCACCAACATAAACTTGTACTTAAATTCTATTTTTACACAAAATATTTTAAAGTTATTTCACTTGTTACTGCTACATATAGTAAAATACACAAAAACAAATTTGAAAAAAATCAGTAGTTTTTAAAAATAATTTTTTACTTTAAATGTTCTAATTATTACAGTTTTAATTTTATCATTGGCTAACATTTCTTCCTTTTTTTTCTAATAAATTTTTGCTCTAGGGCGTGTGTGCTCCTCAGAGAGACAGTGAGAGACAGGGAGACAGAAAGTGAAAAATCATCCCCTAGGAGGATGGCCATGCTGCAATCCCTTCTCCTCCACTCTTCTCTCGGGATCTTGGGCATGTGTCTGGCGTAAGTTTTTTTTTTTTTGGAGAGATTTTCACTTTAGGGCGCGTGCGCTCGCCAGACAGACAGAGAGAGACATAGAGACAGAAAGCGAGAAATCACCCCCCAGGGGGGATGGT
>NW_006159921.1:219124-219794 GCF_000334495.1 Tupaia belangeri chinensis
CTTCCGATCTCCCAAAGTAGACTACTGATGACACTCTCTGTGAAAGCACCAAAAGTTATTATTATTTTTTTAAATGAAAGGAAGAGAGAAGGGTGGTGAGAGAGATTTTCACACACATGAAGTTAGCTAGGACTGCAGCTCACCTGAATCCAGGCCTACCAGATGGTTCCTCCTTGGGCCGTGGTGCGCTACTGCCTGCACTCCTGTGGCTGGGCCCAGAAGCAACTTTTAAGGGCAAAGAAGACTAGACCTAATGATCTGAGAACACTTTTGATATATGCATGTGAGGGGTCTTGAAAAATTCACAAAAAAATGCATATTATGAAAAAATTGCATGGATTCCAAAAAGTCATAGCACCAACATAAACTTGTACTTAAATTCTATTTTTACACAAAATATTTTAAAGTTATTTCACTTGTTACTGCTACATATAGTAAAATACACAAAAACAAATTTGAAAAAAATCAGTAGTTTTTAAAAATAATTTTTTACTTTAAATGTTCTAATTATTACAGTTTTAATTTTATCATTGGCTAACATTTCTTCCTTTTTTTTCTAATAAATTTTTGCTCTAGGGCGTGTGTGCTCCTCAGAGAGACAGTGAGAGACAGGGAGACAGAAAGTGACAAATCATCCCCTAGGAGGATGGCCATGCTGCAATCCCTTCTC
>NW_006159921.1:219921-224844 GCF_000334495.1 Tupaia belangeri chinensis
ACCCCCCAGGGGGGATGGTCACGCCGCAATCCCTTCTCCTCCATTCTCCTCTCGGGATCTTAGGCATGCACGCACACGCGCCCGGCGTGAGTTTTAAGCCACCGGGTCCGGGACACGAACCGCGGTCGACTACGTGGGAGTCCAGCGACATAGCCATTACGCTAACTGCTGGTTCCCTGTCTGGCGTAAGTTTTAAGCCACTGCGGACAACTACATAGGAGTCCAGCAACATAACCATTATGCCATCTGCTGGTCCCATCATTAGCTAATATTTCAAAGTATATTATGTACTTTTCCTTTATGAAGAATAATTATTTCTAAACGTTTTCTTTCTTTTTTTTTTTTTTTTTTCTAATTTGCTACAGGGCATTTGCATTCTCTGGAGAGAGAGAGAGAAAGAGAAGGAAAGTAAAAAAGTACTGTACTCCATTCTCCTCTTGGGATTTTTGAGCATGCATACATGCCCAGTGTCTTTTTCAAGCCACTATGACTCACAGGGTGCAGTTGACCATATTGAACTCAGCTGCCTTCAACACAATGCCATCAGCTGGCCCTGGGCTGAATTTCCTGAGGATCTCATTAGCTTCTCATTGTTTTTTTTTGTTTTTTTTGTTTTGTTTTGTTTTTAGCTTCTCATTGTTTTTACCTCCTCTTGTGACTGCTGAGTTTAAACTAGGAACGGGTGAAATACCAGTGCTGCAACTTTACTGTCTCTTGTGAATGCATTATGTTTTTTTTAAAAAGAATTATTTATTTTATTCCATTTGTTATTATTATTTTTTAAAATTTGACCAAGATGAGACAGAGAGAAAGGAAAAGTGAGACAGCAAGCCACCAAATCCGGGACTTAAACTATGGTCAGCTATGTGGGAACCCAGCGCCTTTAACCGTCATGCCACCTGACAGCCCCATGAATGCATTATTATTATCATCTATATATTTTTAAATAATTATTTTATTTACTTTTATTTAATTTTAATTTGACCAGAGAAAGACAGAGATAGAGAGGGGGGAAGTGAGAAAGCAAGCTGCCAGGTTTGGGACTCAAACTGCGGTCAGCAATGTGGGAGTCCAGTCCCTTTAACCACCATGCCACCCGTCAGCCCCAATTCATCTACATTATACTGTTTCTTTATAGGAATCTTTACAAGTCACTTGCCTGTTTTGTGAGTGTTTATTTAGTTAAATTTAGGATTATAGGATCAGCCAGGAGTATGGTGGCCAACTGTACGGTTTGAGTACCGGATCTGGCGGCTTGAAAAACTCAGGTGTGTGTGTGCGTGTGTGTGTCCAAAATCACAAAAGGAGAAATGGAGAAGGAATTCTGTCATGATTGTCCTCCATTGGTGGTGGTGGGGGGTTGCTTTCTTCCCTTTTCTCTCTCCAACTAGTTTAAAAAAAAAAAAGGGATTATAACTATGACTCTGATTAATCAGGAAAACACAATAAATTACAATATGCTACATGTGAACAAATAAGTGAGGGCCCCTTTGCTGTAAGCCCCTTTCATACTGTGAAAGTCTTGTCCTAGACTATCCTTGTGCCATCTAAGACATGTGACTTTCTGACATGTGAACTGAGGGAGTGCCCATCAGACTGATGGTTGAAGCTATACTTTTTTCTTTTTTCTTTTTTTTTGAGAGGTTTTTGCTATAGGGCGTATGTGCTCTTCAGAAAGATAGACAGAAAGCGAGAAATCACCCCCTAGGAAGGATGGCCATGCCGCAATCCCATCTCCTCCATTCTCCTCCCGGGATTTTGGGCACGCACACGCACACACACACACGCCAGGTGTGGGTTTAAGCCACTGGGTCTGGGACTCGAACCGTGGTCGACTACGTGGGAGTCCAGCGACATAGCTGTTACACTAACTGCTGGTCCCTGAAGCTATATTTTCAATGTTTATAGCCACATAAATTTTTTGTATGTTACTGCAATAATGTTATATACATTACAAAAGTATACAAAAAAAAATAAAAGGAAATAACATAAAACCAGAACTTCTATTATTTTACTCCTCTTCCTCTAGTAAAGTCCACTGATTTAGTCTATGAGCTAAAAAGTACAAGGGATACTAAATCATACCTTGTTCCCAAAAGGTAAAAAACATCTTAAGGATTAGTTAGCAGAACAACTCTATGCAAGACTGTTAGGTAATGTACCAGAGAAAAAAAGCTATTTTTACAAAAATGCTGATCAGATGTTTCCTTTTCCTTCATCCTTCTAAAGGGCAACTATCAATATAATGAGAGTCTTTAAGACTAGAGACAGCCAGCAGGAGGTGCGGAGATTAAGGTGGCTGGATCCCACATAGCTAGCGGTCTGAGTGCATGACTGGCAGCTTAGAAAACATGCTGGGCACCTGTGTGTGCATGTCCAAAATCCCAGAGGAGAATAGAGAAGGGATTGCCTGGCCCTCCACCATGGGGGATGATTTCTCAACTTCCCTCTCTCTTTAATCTCTCTGGCCAGTGTACTTGCCCTATAGCAAACCGAAAAAAAACAATCTGGACAGAAACCTCAAGAGATTGAAGCCCTATGCTCACAGATAAAACTTTTAATTATGTTCCAAATGAATGACAGATAGAATTTTTAATTAATTATCGGGACCAACAGGTGGTGTAGTTAAGGCACTGGACACTCCCGTATGGCCGACCATGGTTCGAATCCTGGACTTGGTGGCTTGCTTTCTCACTTTCCCTCTTTCTCTGTGTCACTCTCTGGTCAAATTAAAAAAAAAAAAAGTATAAATAAAAAATTAAATAAAATGATTCTTAAAAGATTTTTTTAAAAAAATTATGCTCCAAATGAATATCAAGGTCTTTAGAATTTTATTGATTGAATAAAGACCACTGCACATAAATCAAAAGTCAAATTTATCCTCTGACTCAAGCAAATTTTTCTATTAATTGAGAGTTGGCCCAGGAGCACAGGTGTAGAGCCCTAAATAGAAAATGGTCCTTTTCTAACTGAAGCCAATACTCTTCTGTTGAAGAGGTTGAATTTTATTAAAGTACTAGCCAGATGTATTTTAAGATATGAAATAAGCCCTCCCCAGCTGACTTCCATTACATGCTGATCTGTCTTCAGTACAGAAGAGGCCAAGACTATATGACAGAAGTTCTGCAACAAGATAGACCAGCAATTCCCTTTCCTGGTAACTGTCTGGGAAATAACTCTGTTTACAGAAATGTGAACACTTCAATCAAACACTGTAGAGTTAAATTTTCCTCCTCACCCCCGAGGCAGTGATCTAAACAGGCTTAACGGTTAGTATTTTAATGAGTTGTCATTTCCTGTTTGATAAAGATTCTCACAGTATTTAACCACCAGTTTCCCTGGAGACCAACCAATACTACAGCTTTATTCACAGTGACTCAGAATGGACCTCAGACTCTTGGCCTAATTCAACCGAGATAGATTACCCTCCACATGAGTCTTTCCTCCTAAGGTAGACTGCTCAGAAAGGGCGGGGAAGTTTATCATACGATCTTTCTGAAGAAGCCAAAGGCCATGTACTCACTCTCATTAATATTTATAGCTTTCCAGCCACCAGAGATTAAAGAAAGAAAGAAAGAAAGAAAGAAAGAAAGAAAGAAAGAAAGAAAGAAAGAAAGAAAGAAAGAAAAAAAAAAACCCTTAAAACCCAAAACCAGTTGTTACCTAATTAATCCAGTAATAAATAAATAAATAAACTGTTGTTAACTGAAAATCCTAGACCTAGTAATCCCCTGTGACCAGAATGAAATAGAATGAATTATAGTTACTATTTAATTGAATAGAGAGTATGAATCTTTGGAGTTGACAGTATTAGAAAAAAATGGTAACTGCTGTATTCTACTTGCTTGGGGATCTGAAATATGGTAGTCTACCCAAATCAAGTTCTTTTACACCTAGAATCTTGAAAGAACACCATCACATCAAATAAATTCAGTGTGAAAATTATGCACTATATCAAAAAGTTTAGGTTGTCATAAATACAAGCTTGGATTCAAATCTTCTCTGGCACCTTCTGAAATTCATTGTGATTCAACCTCAGGATTTAGGATTAAAACAGCTTGAATTTCATTCACATCTGTGCCCCTTTCAAATGATTAAAACCTCCTTTGTACTCAAGTTTGCCCATTGTGTGCAGAGGGGTATAAACATATGACACCATGGGTTTCTTGGTAGCTGTGTGAAGGAAGACCACGGCTTTATCCAGAAACTTGAGGTGTGTGGTTGCTTCTGCCTCACAGCACATTTCTGTCACAAAAGATTTTGCAAATGCCCTTGCTTTTAAACATTTGGACTTGTTTCCTATCCCCATCCAATGGGAGGAAAACCTTCTAACTGGCAGCTTGTCTAGTGTGTGATTATTTAAGAGAAGTTCTAGAAAACAAAATCTTATTTCAGAACGCAGACTTGAGCAGCAGAGGCCAAGCAGGCATTTATGTTCATGAATGAGGCCAGTGCTAAGGGAATGATCTATAAGCACCAAGAAAAATTAATTGGCTACCAAAACAAAACCCTGTTAAAAATAAACTGATTTCATTTATAGAAAATTAAAGACTATCCGCAGCTTTTTATATAGTGACGGAGTTCTAAGAATAAAAAAATTAGTTAACAGGGACCTGCTGACCCAAAGGTCAAGAGTAAAAAAAAAGTTTGCCAAATTTGAGATCACTCAAAACGGCATGATGATTAGATTAAAAAAAGCTCACTTGGGACCAGCAGTTGGTGTAATGGCTTTGTCACTGGACTCTCATGTAGCTGACCGTAGTTCATGTCCTGGACCCAGTGGTTTAAACTCACGCTGGGCACGTGTGCATGTGTACCCAAGATCCTGAGAGGAGAATGAAGAAGGGATTGCAGCATTGCCATGCCCACGGGGGGTGATTTCTGGTTTTCCGTCTCTCTCTGTTTTTCTAGCAAGCGCAAGTG
>NW_006159921.1:225141-237079 GCF_000334495.1 Tupaia belangeri chinensis
AATAAAGCAAAAAAAAAACCCCCAAAAAAAAAAAAAAAAAAAAAAAAAACTAAAAAAAAAAAGAATAATCTAGGGGCCAGCAGGTGGCATGATGGTTAAGGTGGTTGGACTCCCACATGGCGGAGTGTGGTTCAAGTCCCAGAACTGGCAGCTTGCTTTCTCACTTTTCCTTCTCACTCACTCTCTCTCTCATCTACCTTAAAAAAATAAAATAAAATAATGACAATGAATAGAATTAAATAAAATTATCCTTAAAAATAAAAAAAGGAATAATCTAGTTGGGGCTGGCAGGTGGTGTGGTGGTTAAAGGGACTGGATTACCACACGGTTCACTGTGGTTCAAGTCCTGGACTTGGCGACTTGCTTTCTCACTTTCCTTTCCCCTCTCTCTCTCTCTCTCTCTGATCAAATTAAAAAATAATAACAACAAATGGAAATAAATAAACAAATCTTTAAAAAATTCTAGTTGGGGCCAGCAGGTGGCATGGTGGTTGGGCCGCTGGACTCCCAGCCATGGTTTGAGTCTCAGACCTGGCAGCTTGCTTTCTTGATGCCGCAATCCTCCAGCCTCCATAGGTTTTTGCCATAGGGCAGGTGCCAGCACATCCAAGGCAGCTTGCTTTCTCCTTTTCCTCTTTCTCTCTCCCTCTCCGTCTCCCTCTCTCTCTCTCTCAATGTCTCTCTCTGGTCAGATTAAAAAATAATAAATAAATAATCATCTAGCTATTAGGGACCAGCAGTTAGTGTAATGGCTATGTTGCTGAACTCCCATATAGTCGACCGCGGTTCAAGTCCTGGACCTGGTGGCTTAAAACTCATGCCAGGTGTGTGTGAGTGTGTGCCCAAGATCCTGAGAGGAGAATGGAGGAGAAGGGATTGCAGCGTGGCCATCCCCCCTGGGGGGTTATTTCTCGCTTTCTGCCTCTCTCTCTGTCTTTCTGGCGAGTGCATGCGCCCTATAGCAAAAACCTGTCAAAAAAAAAATTATCTAGTTATTTCAAAAATCAGTGAGGGAGAAAAATCATTAAATGCAATTAGGTACTAAAAAAAAAAAATCATGAGTTCTCTCTTCCCTCAAGGAATTTAATCTAAAAAAGTGCTCAGAGGAAAAAAAAATCACTTAAACCTATAGCACAGAAAACAGCAGGTTTCTCACTATAAGTAAGGAGAGCAGTAAGGAGCTGTGCCCAGGCACAGGCAGATGTGCGTGTGAACAAGGAGTGACAGAAACAATTCATGACTCCCTACGATGCTCACAGAGCAGATGTATGAAACTGGCACTCTGGTCTCAATCCCCAACTTCCAGCAAATGACCTCACTGTCTTCTCTAATGTGCCTTCAATGTCCTCCTCCACTTCAAAACATCTTGGAATCACTCCAGCTTTCAAAGATGAACAAGCTAAGGCGGATAACCCCTGTGGTCTTTGATCCTATTTCTATTCATCTCATACCATTTATAGAAATTTGACTTCTTTGTGTCTGGGTTTCTCCATCTACACTGATGGCACCTCACAGGTTTTTTAGTTTGTTCCTGTCTTTAACAAGACATATGGCATATGTGCTCGCCAGAAAGAAACAGAGGGAAAGTGAGAAATCACCCCCCTCAGGGGAGGTGGCCACACCACAAGTCCTTCTCCATTCTCTTCTAAAAATTCTAGGCATGCACACACATATTCCTGGTGTTTTTGAGGCCACTGGGTCCTGACTCAAACCACGCAGCTGACCATGTGGCATCCAGCCACCCAACCTCCATGTCACCTGCTGGCTCAGTACCTCCCAGGTTTTATTACATATATTAAATTAAAATTTATGTAAAGCATCTGGCATCATGGGTGCTTATTAAATGTTCATTTCTTTCATTTAAAAAATTATTTTCTATCTCTAGCTTTTTATCAGAATCTTTCCCTCAGCCTAAAATATAGACATCTCATCTATTAATGAGCAAATGATTTTGTTTAGTCAACAAAGTTTTCTTTTCTTTTCAAGGTTTCTGCCATAAGGTACATGAACTCCTGAAGAGAAACAGAGACAGTGAGAGAAAAACAGAAATCATTCCCTGGGGGAGATGGCTATGCTGCGATCCCTTTTCCTCCATTCTCCTCCTGGGATTTTGGGCATGCACACACATGCACCAGTGCAATTTTCGTTTTTTTGTGTTTGTTTGTTTGTTTCTTTTTTTGGAGAGGTTTTTGCTATAGGGTGCATGCGCTCGCCAGACAGACAGAGACAGAGAGACAGAAAGCAGGAAATATCCCCCCAGGGGGGATGGCCATGCCGCAATCCCTTCTCCTCCATTTTCCTCTCGGGATCTTGGGCACGCACACACGCCCGGTGTGAGTTTAAGCCACTGGGTCCGGGACTCGAACCACAGTCGACCACGTTGGAGTCCAGCGACTTAGCCATTACGCTAACTGCTGGTCCCGCACCAGTGCAATTTTCAAGCCACCAGGTCTGGGACTCCAGTCACGGTCAGCCATGTGGGAATCCAAGATCCTAACTACCATGTCACTTGCTGGTCCCATCAACAGTTTTACAGAACAATTAAAATGCATCAAGTATAATATTTTTCTTTTTCTTTTTTTCTTAAGAATTACTTATTTATTTAATTTCATTTGTTATTATTATTATTTTTTAATTCGACCAGAGAGAGACAGAGAGAAAGGTAAAGTGACAAAGCAAGTCACCAGGTCTGGGACTACTTGAACCGCGGTCAGTCATGTGGGAATCCAGTGTCTTTAACCACCATGCCACTTGCTGGTCAGCATTAGGCATGACCTTGGATCACCTTTTCCTTAGCCTGTCACCATGTGTCTAGTGCCTTAACCACCACACCACCTGCTTGCCCCACCTGCTTTAACTTTTAACTATGCTACCTCCCAGTTTATCTATAACAAAAACATAGAGGGGTTAGTTTTAAAAGAAAAGGATATGTAAACTACCATGGACATGCAGACAAAGGAGTTTTCCTAAACTATGAAAGGAGGTTATACTAAAATCAAAGTGCACAATTGTTTCAGCAGCTGGGATCTTAAACTCTATGTGTCCTTTTTTGGATAATACAAATGTTTGTGTTTTACACTTCTGTAACTTTTTCTAATTATTTTATGATGATCAGACTCAAAGAGAATCAAGTCTATGAACCATTTTATAATTTAAAATGAAAGGATATATTTTCTTTCTGTAGAAGAAAAAGTCCAGGCCCACATAATTCATTCTGACCATGTTCCATAGAGTAAGGAACAAGAAACAACATTCAAATTCAAGTACTTAATTACTCACTGGTTAAAATGATCTCTCTTGCCACAGGCAAGCCCAACTCTGAGGTCAAGCATCAAGTTAACTCAGAAACAGGAGACAGCAAAGAAGAGCATGGAACATTCTGTATTTTGGCAAAAAGTCCCTGTTCCAGCCAATTCCATCCCCCAACCCTCAAGTTCAATGACTGAGTTATGGAAACTTTTCTTGTGTGGTAAAATTGGGGACTTTGTCTTCCAATAAGGCCCTGGCAACCTGACAATGAGCCAATGTTCTGCATATGGTTTGTTGCGAGTCATACGCTTAATGTTATTTTCTGGGAATTCTCATCCTCTATTTGGTGAGAATACTGGAACATGTCATTTTAATCATGATTTTTAAAGTGAGATTTGGTTTTATTCTTTTAAGAACTATGTACAGGTCTCTCTTCTACAGAAAGTATAAAATTAAATAAAAACTAGTTTAAACTGTTTACTATGGAAACAAAAACAAAAGGCCACAACAAATATAAAGCCTTTGACCCTAAAGTTCCCTCATTCTTTGTTTTGCTAAGAAGGCATGTGCCCTTGCCAGAGAGAGAGAGAGAGAGAGAGAGAGAGAGAGAGAGAAAGAGAGAGAGAGAGAGGGAGGGAGAGAAGAAAGCACACTCTGACCCCCTCGGGGAATGGTCACTCTGCAATCCCTTCTCCTCCACGTCTCCCTTTTAGGACTTTGGGGCAGGCACGCACAACAGCTCCTGTTTCTCAAGACACCAGGGTTGAGACTTGAACCACATGGTAGTTCATGTGGGATCTAGCTGCTTTAGCTACCAGGCCATAGAGGCCTGGTTCTTTGGTTTTATTCTCTGACTTCTTTCTTACTTTCTTTTTAAAGAATTATTTATTTATGGGACTGGCAGGTGGCCTTGTGGTTAAGGGCTCAGTTCTCCCACATCGCTGGCGAAGGTTTGGGTCCCAGAGCTGACGGTTCGTGAGAACTTTCTCTCTCAATCTCAATTTCTCTGGCTCTGTCCCTCTCTGGTCAAATTAAAAAAATAAGAAAATAGGTGGATAGAGTTAAATAAAATGATTTTTTAAAAAATTATTTATTTAGGTGGCATGGTGGTTAAAGGGGCTGGCTTCCCACAGGGCTGACTATGGTTCAAGTCTTGGACCTGGAGGCTTGCTCTCTCACTTTCCCTCTCCCTCTCTCTGATCAAACTGGAAAATAATAATAAATAAAGTTAAAATAAAAATAATTCTTAAAAAATTAGTTATTTAATTTTATCTATCATTGTTATTATTATTTTAATTTCCTACAGGGCATGTGTGCTCCAGAGAGACAGAGAGAATGAATGAGGAAGCAAGCTGCCACATCCAGAACCTAAATCATGGTCAGTCATGTGGGAGTTCAGCACCTTAACCACCATGCCACTGGCAGTCCCTTCTCTGACTTATTTCACCCAGAGATACCAAGAAGTGCAATACTCTATTACATGATGAACATTTTTTTTAAACAGAATTTTTACTCTGTCCACCTGCTAAACATATTATAAACCAAAAGACTATTACTTATATTTTATTATTACTTTTTTAAAGGTTTTTGCCATAGGGCACATGTGCTCACCAGAGAAAGAGAGAGACAGACAGAGATAGAGAGGGGAAGGGAGAAATCATCACCCCAGTGTGGTGGCCACACCACAATCTTTCTTCCATTCACTTCCTGGGATTTGAGGTACTCATGTACATGTGCCCAGCGTGAGTTTCAAGCCAACAGGTCTGGGGCTCGAACTGTGGTCAGCGATTTGGGAATCCAGCCCCTTAATTATCATGCTACCTGCTGGCCCCTATTACCTGTATTTTAACCTCTCTAAGAATAAATACTAATTCATTACATCTATTCAGATTTATATATATATAACTAGACCAACCCTGTAATTTAGGAATAGATAATAAGGATAAAAATATATCTTCCCCTAAACCCAATGACACTACAAACACTTTCCAGAACTGTCCAAGAAATAAATCTATTTGGGGATAAGAACTATTTAAATTTGGAGAGTAGGGCCAATATTCTCTCAGTACCTTACAGTTGTTGTATATTGAGATTCTATATTAAAGATAACACAGCCCAAGGTATATTTTGGACATCATATTTAGCTAGCCTATCCAAAGAAATCCTTTGTGGGGGCTAGCAGGTAACGTGGAAGTTAAGGTAGCTGGATCCCACATGGCTGACAGCACAGTTCACATCCCAGGCTCGGTGGCTTAAACATCACATTGGGGGGACCAGCAGTTGGCATAATAGCAATAGCTGTGTTCCTGGACTCCCATGTGGTTGACCATGGTTCGAGTCCTGGACCCAGTGGCTTAAACTCATGCTGGGCGTGTGTGCATGTGTGCCCAAAATCCTAAGAAAAGAATGGAGAAGGGATTGTGGCGTGGCCGTACCCCCTGGAGGGTGATTTCCTGCTTTCTGTCTCTCTGCCTCTGTCTTTCTGATGAGCGTACATGCAAAAACCTCTCAAAAAAAATTAATCACACTGGATGCATGTGTGTGCATTGCTGAAATCCTGAGAGAATGGAAGAGAAGGGATTGTGGCGTGACCATCCTTCTTCGGGAGTGACTTCTAACTTTCTCTCTCTCTGGTGAGGGCACGCATCCTACAGCCAAAAAAAAAAAAAAAAAAAACCAAAAAACCTTTGGAGTAGTCTATCAACATAATATTTACACATTCACACCTCTGTAAAAATCATGCTAATCCTGACCACCAGAGATGTAACTGTCACAGTAACTCTTTCTATGCTACCTGGGGGGAAGTGAGCGGCCCAGCTTAGCAAGGCATAGGCAAGCTCTGGTAAAGTTCTAGCTAAAAGCGTTTTACTGATCCAAGAGTAAAATAAGATGGGTAACTTCTTTAAGGAGAGGTAGATTTTCCTCATTCTTTTCTGAGAGCACATCAAATAGTCCCCTAAAACCTTTTTATCCATGGCCAGCAGAAACTTTAGAAAGTGAGACTTTGAACACAAGCATATCAAATTTGAGACAGAAGGCATTTAAAAAATCCACATACTTCAGGATAACTCACTGATATGACTGTGTTTCCACTAAACTGTAAAATATTTGGTTACAGGACATTTTACCCTTTGACTGGATTTGGAAAGGTTATCAGTAGCTTCCAAAACTGGAGAAGAACTATTACTCAAAGAATGCTACTTAAAGAAACTTGTTTGAAAAAAAAAATAACCAGTAACTAGAAGCAGGTACAGAATGGTAAATAACTGGCCTGGGGGCAGTTTCGTATCCAGATCTAGATCTTCTGTTCAAAACCTGTACTTTTTTCACTGTACCTCTTCCTAGATGTCCTTACTATTGGGATTCCTTTTTTCATTCTTCGTTGTCTTAGAATCTCATAATTTCATTGTAAATTTGAACTGTTGCTGTTTCCTTGCTTGTCTTTTGAGGGTATTCTCATGATAAATGGCAATTTGTCACTCCTTTAACTGTGAGTACATAGTTTTAAATATTTTTTAAAAGACTATATTCCAACTTGACTAGTTAGGTTTGATAAATTGCTATATATATTATGTACAGTGTGAAGAGGAGACCTAACAATTAAAGGTGAATGTTTCTATAGCAAGTTAGTGTCAGTACTTTCAGTTCAACCCAATGGGTCTAGTGAGTCAGGCCAATGGTTCTGCTCTTTTCTGAAATAAGTTGCTAATCTGTTTATTATGATATGAAATCATAAATCCAGATCCACCAAAAATTCATTCCCTTGAACATTTGGGTTTAATAGCATTTTCTACTTCACAATGTAGGAAAACAAAATCACATCATACTCAGTTGGAAAATCTGATTAAAAGATATGCATGATGAGGACTAAAAAGATACTCCTCAACATTTGATAATAAAGCAATACACTATCATCTGCCAAGTCTGATTATTAATACAGTTTCTAAATAATGTAGAAAAGAAGCAGAGGAAGGACCAGCAGATGCAGCTATGGCTGCGTTGCTGGACTCCCATGTAGTCAACCACGGTTCAAGTCCTGGACCTGGTGGCTTAAACTCATGCTGGGCACGTCTGCGTGCGTGCCCAAGATCCTGAGAGGTGAATGGAGGAGAAGGGATTGCGGCATGGTCATTCCCCCCCCCCGGGGGGGGGTGTGATTTCTTGCTTTCTGTCTCTCTGTCTTTCTGGCAAGTGCACACACCCTACAGCAAAAACCTCTTCAAAAAAAAAAAAAAAAAAAAGAAAAGAAGCTGAGGTAATCTCTGTAGACAATGCTGGGAAAAAGATGCATATATCAGGAAATTCCAACATCTGTGTCCTGCAAATAATTTAAAAAATATGATACCAACAATCTAATTCAATTAAAATCTGAGTCCAGTAGGCTTTGACTATATTAGAATAACTATTCAAAATCAGCTTTAAGAGGTAAGGCTCAGTGGAATTTTTGAGGGATTGTTCCAAGGGAATTTAAAAGAAAGGAACTACTTATCTGAAAAACATAAGATATTCTAATGAACTACAGTGACTTAAACATACGGCCTGAGTTTGGCTCCTGGGCAGAGTTGAACATGCTGTGCATTCCCGTACGCACTAGTGATCCTGGCTAGTCGCGAGGTTAGGAAAAGGATCACAGTGTGGTCAGTCCCTATCAAGGGTCTCTCTCTCTCTTTCTCTCTTTGTCTTGAAAGAAAGAAAGAAAGAAAATAAATTAAAAGAAAATTCTTAGAAATGCCAAAGGCTGGGACCAGCAGTTACCATAATGGCTATGTCACTGAACACCCATGTAGTCGACCGTGGTTTGAGTCTCGGATCTGGTGGCTTAAAACTCACGCCGGGCACGTGTGCGTGCGTGCCCAAGATCCTGAGAGGAGAATGGAGGAGAAGGGATTGTGGTGTGGCCAGCCCCCCCGGGGGGGGATTTCTCGCTTTCTGTCTCTCTCTCTGTCTTTCTGACGAGCACAAACGCCCTATAACAACAGCAACAAAACTCTCAAAAAAAAAAAAAAAAAAAAAGAAATGGAAAACAAAAATAACTAGGCTATTATAAATGACGTGATAATTTTTCATCAGCCAAACCAATCAATCTATCTTTCTTTCTTTCTTTCCCCTCTCTCTCTCTTTTAAGATTTTTGCCATTGGGGCTAGCAGGTGGCATGGTAGTTAAGGCACTGGACTCTCACATGGCTGACTACAGTTTGAGTCCTGGATCGAGTAGCTTGCTTTCTCACTTTCCATCTCTCTCTCTTGCTCTCTGTCTCTCTCTGGTCAAATGAAAAAAAAAAAGTTTTTTTTTTTTTTTTTAAATATTTTTGCCACAAGCTGTGTGTGCTCCTTGGAGAGAGTCAGAGAGAGGGAATGTGAGAAATCACCCCTCACGGAATGGCAATGCTGCAATCCCTTCTCCTCCAGTTTCCTCTCAGGACTTTGGGGACACATGTGCTGACATGTTTTTCAGTCACCCGGGTTTGAGGCTAGAATCACAGCCAGCCCTGTGGGATCCAGAGCCTTAACCATTATGCTACCTGCTGGTCCCTAAATCCTTCTTTTTTAAAATAAATATTATTATTAAAATTTTGCCAGAGGATGTATGCACTTGTTGGAGAAAGACAGAGAGTGAGAGAGAGGCAGAGTAAGGAAACAACTTCCCATGGGGCATGGTCATGCTGCAATTCCTTCTCCATCTCTCCCTACTTTCAGGATTTGGGGTGCTCAGACACATGTGCCTGGTGAGTTTCTCAAACCAGGGTCCAGGTCTCAAACCTCATGGTTGGCTATGTGGATTCCAGCCACCTCAATCACCATTGCAGAGGGTAGTCCAAGACCAATCTTTATTTGGACACTATGTGTCCATTTATTCAAGTGGATATTTACTGAGCACCTGCTATGTGTCAGTCAAGATGCCAGGTGCTGGGGACATAATAATGAACAAAAATAGACATAACCTCTGCCACTAGGAAGCTTAAAGCTTACTAGCAAAAAGACAATGATCATACACTCACAAACATAAGCCAAAAAACACAACTAGGGGGGTCAAATGGTAGTGCAGCTAGAGCCTCATAGGAAGGTTCCTGATCTCTTACCTGGAGCTTCCCTGTGCATGCAGGAGGTGTCTGTCTGGGCATGTGATTTGGGTTGGCCAAGGATGAAGATGGATTGAGACTCTGTTGGGTGTCTCTGTCTGTTTCTCTCTTTCTCTCTCGAAAGACATAAGCTTTCAAAAAAACACATCTATAGAGGCCAGCCAGCGGCAAAGTGATTAAGGCAGCTGGATCCCACGTGGCTGACTGTGTGGTTAGAGTCTCAGACCAAATGGCTTGAATTAACAAAGGGTGCATGTGCATGCATGCCCAAAGTCCCAGGAGGAGAACAGAGGAGAGGGTATGGTGGTGTGGCCATCAATTTCCTGGGGGGTACTTTCTCACCTTCCCTCTTACTTTCTCTCCTGGGTGAGTGCATGCACTCTGTATAAAACTAACAAAAACAACTATAAGTGTATGGAGTACATGCCATGCTACTGTAAAGAGAGGTTCTGGAAAAATGGGGTATTTGATTGATTCATGGAAGGCTTTTGGAACATAAAATTGTTGAAATCAAAAGCATATTACGAAGGATCATAATTCTCAATGTGGGTGGTACCCATCCATGAGACATTTAACAATGTCTGGATATTTTAAAAAATTTTTGCCAAAGGGCATGTTTGCTTTCTAGAAAGACAGAGAAAGCACCCCTCAATACATTGGTCACACTGTAATCCCTTTTTTTCCATCCATTCTGGATTTGGGGCAGGCACATACATATACCTGGTGAGTTTTTCAAGATGCCAGGGCCAGGACTCAAATCATGGTCAGCTGTATGGGATCCATCTCTCCCAACCAGCAGGCTATGGGGAATTTTTGACTGTTCTGAGAGAGACTAGTGGTATGTAACGAGTGGAGAACAAGAATGCTGTTAAGTATCTTAGAGCACACAGGACATCTCCTCCTATAACAGAGTTATCTAACCTGGGGACCAGCAAATAAATATTATGGTGGTTAAGGCGATGGATACTACCACATGGCTGGCTATGGTTTGAGTCCCGGATCTGATGGCTTGCTTTCTCTCACTTTCTTTCTCTCTCTCTCTCTGGTCAAATTAAAATAAATAAATTTATTAATTAAATTAAATAATTCTTTAAAAATATAAAAAAGAGTTATCTTGTCTAACATGTCAACAGTCTTTAGATTGAGAAATCCTGTCCTAGAAAAGAGAAAAGCATGAGCAAAGACCTGTGTGGGAGACTCAAGTACGGCAAAGTGGCTGAAGCAGAGAATGCCAGACGAGACAGATCATACAAGGCTTTGTGAAACCTGTTAAGGAGTTTCAGCTTTATCCTAAGAATGAAGGGGAAAACAAGTGAAGAGTTTCAAGAAGAGGAGCTGGAGGGTCAGGACCGTGGTGCTGACATACCTAGATCAAAGTTTTTAAAAGGTTACTGACTGCAGTATGGTGAATAAATTTGAATGAAGTGAAATTGGATGTGGGTAGATAAGAGAGGTGGCTAAGTAGCAGCATTTCTTAGAAACTCTAAAAGCCAGGAAATATGCTAGTAGTAAGGATGTGGAAGTAGCCGAAAACCTTCCTTCTATAAATATTCAGTATGGGAAAAAGAGAAACTAGGGCTACAGGGGCCTATGTGTAGTGTTAATCTCCAATGTGTGGGTAGGTGGGTAGTTAACTCTGTCCTTTTTAGAATTTTCTCAAGCAGAGCAGTAATTTCTAAGAACAGATGAAAAAAAATTTTAATTTAAAAACTAAGGGACAAGAACATTCCTTTCTCTTTGAATGTAATGTATGGTGACATATAAAGCACTTTATTTATAAGGATTCAGGCAGCAAGAAACTGGAGTAGCTAAATTTTAATAAATAAGTTATAATCCACATTTATAAATCAGAAGTTTAAGCGCTAATAAAATGAATGGCTGGGGTCAGCAGCTGACATGGTGGTTAAGGGTGCTGGACTCCCACATAGCTAATTGCGGTTCAAGTCTCAGACCCAGTGGCTTGCTTTTTCACTTTCTTTTGCTTTCTCTCTCTCTCTCCCCTCCCTTCCTCCTTCCTTCCCTCCCCTCCTCCCTCTCCTCTCTGATCAAATTAAAAAATAAAATAAATAAAATAAAAAAAAGAATGACTACCTCTACTGAGTATATTCTCAAGAATATATTTTTTCTTAGATAATATATTAAAGTGAAACTAAAAAATGCTATTAAAAACTATTTTATTATAAAACATCCTAAAATAGAAAAGAATGAAGATAATATATAATGTGTCTTTTATTTTTGGAGAGATTTTCACCGTAGGGCGCGTGCGCTCGCCAGACAGACAGAGAGAGACATAGAGACAGAAAGCGAGAAATCACCCCCCAGGGCGGATGGTCACGCTGCAATCCCTTCTCCTCCATTCTCCTCTGGGGATCTTGGGCACGCACGCACACGCGCCCGGCGTGAGTTTTAAGCCACCGGGTCCGGGACGCGAACCGCGGTCGACTACGTGGGAGTCCAGCGACATAGCCATTACGCTAACTGCTGGTTCCCGAGTATTGCTTTCTTAAAATGACACATTATAGGGAACCAGCAGTTAGCGTAATAGCTATGTCGCTGGACTCCCACGTAGTCAACCGCGGTTCGCGTCCCGGAACCGGTGGCTTAACACT
>NW_006159921.1:237196-245175 GCF_000334495.1 Tupaia belangeri chinensis
TTTTTGAGAGTTTTTTGCTATAGGGTGTGTGCACTTGCCAGACAGAGAGACAGACAGAAAGCGAGAAATCACCCCCCAGAGGGGATGACCATGCCACAATCCCTTCTTCTCCATTCTCCTCTCGGGATCTGGGCACACATGCACACACGTGTGGCCCAGGTTTAAGCCACCGGGTCCCGGACTCCAAACGTGATCAATTACATGGGAGTCCAGCGACATAGCCATTACGCCAACTGCTGGTCCCATCTTTTTTATTTTTAAAGAATTATTTTATTGGGACCAGCAATTGGTGTAATGGCTATGTCGCTGGACTCCCATGTAACCAACAGTGGTTTGAGTCCTAGACCTGGTGACTTAATCACACAATTGGTGTGTCTGCATGCATGCCCAAGATCCCAAGAGGAGAATGGAGGAGAAAGGATTGTGGTGTGGCCATCCCCCCTGGGGGATGATTTCTCGTTTTCTGTCTGTCTCTCTCTGTCTTTCAGGCGAGGGCACGCACCCTATAGCAAAAAAAGAAAGAAAGAATTATTTTATTTAATTTTGTTTATATATTCATTAATTTTTAAAATTTGACCAGAGAGAGAGAGGGAGAGGGAAAGTGAGAAAGCAAGCCACCAGGTCCAGGACTCAAGCTGTGGTCAGCCACGGGGGAGTGTCCAGCGGCTTACTACCACGCCACCTGCTGGTCCCAGATAATCTTTTTTAAATAGGCAAATAATTACTTTTGGGTTACCAGAGGGTGCGTAGCTTGCCTGACATAGATGGGGAAACAGACAGACACAGACACTGAAATAAAGAACAAGAGTACCCGTCAAATGAGGAGCGGTTGTGCTGCAATTCCTTCTCTGTTTCTCCATCCTGTTGGGACTTGGGGCATACACACACAATTGTTGGGTACAGGATTCAAACCATAGTCAGCCATGTGAGATTCCAGTTCCTTAAACCATTAGTGGCCTTGGCAAAACTTTTTATGACTATTTTGCTCTAGAAGTATTTTTTTCTTTTTTTAAGTTTATCCATGTCTTCAATGAGCCAGAGCCTTAAAGAGACAGCATCCCAGCACAATTTGTTTTTTAAAGAGAGATTTTGCTATAAGGCGTGTCTGCTCACCAGAGAGACAGAAAGCAAGAAATCACCCTCCAGGGGAAATGGCCATGCCCCAATCCCCTCTCCGTTCTCCTCTCGGGATTTTGGCCATGCATGCACATGTGCCGTGTGAGTTTTAAGCCACTGGGTTCAGGACTCAAACCGTGTTAGTCTCCATAACCATTATGCCAGCTGCTGGTCCCACCCCAAAACGATCTTAACTCTGCAGTCAATCTCCAGCCAGTCCCAGATTATGAACACAATGCATCCAGTGTACTCTGAGTTTTCCAGGTACAAATCTGAAATATTCTCATGTAGGTCAGCCTTGTAGAGTACAGTGTTATACCACTGTGCCACTGTTTTGGCAACTAAAGATGGCTTTTAAGATAAAGGTTTATGTTAAAACTAGGGACCAGGGGAACCAGCAGTTAGCATAATGGCTATGTCGCTGGATTCCCACGTAGTCGACCGCGGTTCGCGTCCCGGACCCGGTGGCTTAAAACTCACGCCGGGCGCGTGTGCGTGCGTGCCCATGATCCCGAGAGGAGAATGGAGGAGGAGGGATTGCGGCGTGACCATCCCCCCGGGGGGTGATTTCTCACTTTCTGTCTCTATGTCTCTCTCTGTCTGTCTGGCGAGCGCACGCGCCCTATAGTGAAAACCTCTCCAAAAAAAAAACCAAAAAAACTAGGGGCCAGCAGGTGGTGTAGTGAACTCGCTGGACTCCCATATGGCAGACGGCACTTTGAGTCCTGGACCTTGCAGTTTGCTTTCTCACTTTCCCTCTCTCTCTCTCTGGCCAAATGAACATAAAATAAAATAATTCTTTAAAAAAAAAAAAAAACACTAAACAAAGGACACTTTGACTTGATAATTCCATCATGGTTCAGTTATATTTTAAATGAAAAGAAGAGGCCAGCAGGTGATGTGGTGGTTAAGGCACTGGACTCCCACAGAGCTGACCGTGGTTTGAGTCCTGGACATAGTGGCTTACTTTCTCACTCCACGCCCTGCTATGGTCAAATTAGAAATAATAATGATAAATAAAATTAAATAATTCTTAATAATTAAATAAATAAATTGGGACCATCAGGTGGCATGGTGGTTAAAGTGCTAGGCACACCCACATGGCCGACCATGGTTCAAGTCCTAGACCTGTTGGCTTGCTTTCTCATTTTCCCTCTCTCCCCCTCTTTCTTTGGTCAAATTAAAATAAATGAATGAATAAATAAAATTGAATAAATAATGCTTTAATAAATAAATAAATAAATAAATAAATAAAAAACAATAAATAAATATATATGAAAGACAACCAACACCCAACGTTTTTTGGTTTTATCCCAATTTAAAACCTTACAGTCTTGGGGCTGGCAGGTGGCATCCTGGTTAAGGATGTTGGACTCCCACATGGCCAACTGTGGTTCAAGTCCTGGACCTGGTGGCCTGCTCTCTCACAAGTTAAACAATTCTTTAAATTAAAAAAAAACAAAAAACAAACAAACAAACAAACAAAAAAACCTGACATATTCCAGTCGAAAACTAGTTTGACTAACCAAACATTTTTCTTTACTATTTTATCAAAGTGAACCCCACAATTTTGTGACATTATCATTTAAAGTGTATGTTAAAACTAGTCTTATGTACTTCTTAAAACTAAATATTGAGATAAAAGTATTAAATAGTTTACTCTTTTTTTTTTTTTGGAGAGGTTTTTGCTATAGGGCGCGTGAGCTCTCCAGACAGACAGAGAGAGACAGAGAGACAGAAAGTGAGAAATCGTCCCCCAGAGGGGATGGTCACGCTGCAATCCCTTCTCCTCCATTCTCCTCTCAGGATCTTGGGCATGCACGCACGTGCGCCTGGCATGAGTTTTAAGCCACCGGATCCGAGACGCAAACCGCGGTCGACTACGTGGGAGTCCTGCGACATAGCCATTATGCGAACTGCTGGTTCTCAATAGTTTACTCTTTTAAAATGGCCTCATTGTTCTTTAGTGAGTAGGTTCGTATCTGACGCATTTGGGAATATTATATACTATCTTATCATGCCTTATTTAATGAGATGCTAAAATTTTATGTAAACTATAAATTAAGGCCAAAAGTCATATCATTGTACTAAAACACCATTAAACTGTGATGTACATACATCTTTTATGCAAAGAGAATTTCTCATTTCTTTGTAAGAAATAAGACTCAAATCCCAAAGGTTTTTTTACATAAAAAATTATGACTTGATTTATATTTGGCTTGCAATTACACAGAAATAATGTGAACTTCATCCTCCCATGCTATAGAATATGGTCATCTTCAACCTAACTAATAACAAGTTTTTTGCTCTCAAAAAATTAAGTGCTATCTCAAAAGTTCTATCCCAATTCAGTCTTCTACAGATTTACTCTCAAACAGTGATGACAGTAATATCAATCAGTCTTTAAAGAATTACTCACCCAATGAAAGCCACCATCTGCTCCACTATGTGCTTGCTGAATGTTATTATGACGAAGATTTTCTGCAATAAAAAACACCAGTTAAAATAAATATTCAGTCATGGAAAAGGCAATATAAATTCACAATTTTGACAATAGTTTAAAAAGATGAGGCTCTGCCTCTTATTGCAATTTTCAAATTTATTTTAATATAAAAGATACCATTTAATTTAGGGACCAGCAGATAGCACAATGGCTATGTCACTGGACTCCCATGTAGTTGACTGCGGTTCGAGTCCCAGACCCGGTGGCTTAAACTCACACCAGGTGCATGTGCATGCGTACCCAAGATCCCGAGGAGCATGGAGGAGAAGGGACTGCAGCATGGCCATCACCGCCGGGGAGTGATTTCTCGCTTTCTGTCTCTCTGTCTTTCTGGTGAGCGCATGCGCCCTATAGCAAAACCTATCAAAAAAAAATTAACTCAAATACTACCTACTTTGTATTTTAAAGATCTTTTTCCGTAAGCACAGCTTTGTTTTTACTAGGATACATGTCCATGTCTAAGGGAAAATACAAGTTATGAAACCCAAGAATGGGAGGGAGTAGTGGATGCTCACATGTTCTATGTCTTCAAATTGGGAATATAAATGAAATAATGAGTTCCCTTATAGCCCCTACCACTGAGATCAAAACTGATTATCCTGATGACAGGGATCCGGGCTAAATCTAATCCAAAGAATCTTGAAAAGACTGTACATCTTTCATGGAAGGTTTTTACAGAAGTACCATGAAAATTCCATTTCCAGATCCTGAATGAGCTTGGCCTTTCAAGGTTAAGGTTAAAGCATACTTATCATACTTGTGACTTTTTTTTTTTTTTGAGAGATTGTCACTGTAGGGCGCGTACGCTCGCCAGACAGACAGAGAGAGACATAGAGACAGAAAGCGAGAAATCACCCCCCAGGGGGGATGGTCACGCCGCAATCCCTTCTCCTCCATTCTCCTCTCGGGATCTTGGGCACGCACGCACACGCGCCCGGCATGAGTTTTAAGCCACCGGGTCCGGGACACGAAACGCAGTCGACTACGTGGGAGTCCAGCGACATAGCCATTATGCTAACTGCTGGTTCCCCATACTTGTGACTTTTTCAGTTGGGCTAATGAGGTACTCTGCATTAATTAAAGATGGTGAGGGGCCAGCATGTGGCATAGTGGTTAAGGTGCTGGAATTCCCACATGGGCTATTGTGGTTCGAGTCCCAGACCTGGTGCTTGCTTTCTAACTCTCCCTGTCTTTCTCTGGCAAAACTCATGTGAAATAAGTAAATAAATAAATAAAATTATTAAAAAAATAAAAAGATATTGGTACATTACCTTACTCACAAGGAAAGATCTACGTTTAGTGCTAACAGGTAGCAAATAGGCTCAACTCAATTCAACAAATGGTAATAGAATTTATCATAACTAATATAAGACATTGTCAGACGTTTTCAGGGAACAGAAGGCTGAGGACATTTTTCTTTTCCTTTCTTTTTTGAATTATTTATTTAATTCCATTTGTTGTTGTTATTATTTTTAGAAAGATTTTTGCATAGGTTGCATTCTCTCGCTGGAGAGATGGAAACAGAGAGACAGAAAGCGAGAAATCATCCCCTAGAGAGGATGGCTGTGCTGCAATCCCTTCTGTTCCATTCTCCTCTCTGAATTTTGGGCATGCATGCCCATGCATCTGGTGTGGGTTTTAAGCCACCAGGTCTAGAACTTAAACCATGGCGGACCACAAGGGACTCCAGCGACGTAGCCATTATACCACCTGCTGGTCCCTAGTATTATTATTATTTAATTTGATCAGAAAGAGAGAAAGGGAAAACAAGAAAGCAAGCTGCCAGGTCTGGGACCTGAACTGTGGTTGGCCATGTGGGAGTCTAGTGCCTCAATCACAAGGCCCTGGTTTTTCAAATTTTACTACTAATGGCAAAATAACAAGTTAGAGATTTAGGAAGGTGATATTTAAGTTTTGCTTTAAAGAATGGATGATTATTCTGATTAAGTATGAAAAATTTTGCATTCTCTCTCCAAATTCCTGATAACAAACTCTTAGTGCTATTACATTATAGTTTGTTAAATAATTAGTTTAGCATATGTAACCAAATAAGACAGGAAGGAAATAAAGAAAATAACAAGTCTTCTTTTTTTAAGGAAATTTTTGATAGGGTGAGTGTGCTTACCAGAGAGAAAGAGAAAGAAAGAGAGAAAGGAAGTAAGAAAGCATCCTCCCTAGGGGGGACGGGTTATGCTGCAATCTCATCTATTCTACTGTCGTCTCGAAATTTTGAGCACATGTATGTGCCCCACGTATTTCTCAAGCAGTGGAGTCAGTCATGTGGGATCCAGCTGCACCAATAGCCTTCTTTTTACCATCCCATTATTCAGTCTAGGAAAGTGGGCAGGTTAGACTAAAGCAGACTACTTATTTGGCAATGCTACATTAACGGTTTACAAATATGAAGCTAAAAGACAATGATTACAGATCATTTAGGAAGAAAAACATTAATATATGGGGGTCTATGCCAAATGCCAGTTATTACAAGCTATAAATCTTTTACTAATCAACAGAGCTAATGGTTTTGCCTCTCAGTGATTTCACCACCATGAGCTTTCTCTACCATCATTTCCTAACATTCAAAATAAGCCAATGCCCAGACAATTACACAACTTCATTGCTCGAAAACAAAACAAGATTTTCTTTTATATGTAACAGCTTAAAAATTCACTGTGCTGGGCAAAACATAAAATGTGTCAGACATTCAAGAACATATGCCTCTGAGATGTTCAGACTTGTGGTCTCAATGGGGATTCTACCAAATAAATAATAGGATTGGTCAACTAACAGCCTCTCAATCACCAAGAAAACACACAAAATGGGGCAGAATAGGAAGACAAAAGGTACAGGTGACAGTAACAAACAGTACTAAGATGAACAAAGAAGAAACCATCTGTAAAAGAAGGGTCTTTCCTTGGGAAGAAGAATCTCAGACAGATTCAGTAATTAAATATTTACTAAGTGCCTGCTATGTGCCAAATATATTCTAGGTTCAGAAGGCCTCAGTGAACCAACAGGCAAAAATCTTTATCCTGGAAGTTATAATTCCATGTAGACATGTGTGCTGGTGGGTAGGAAGGTGGAGGCAATGACTACCCATGATAAGTAAGTGATATATACATGAAGTATTGAGTATATTAACCCATTCTTATTTTGGAGACAGGCAACATCTTTAAGGATCTATCCAGTAGAAAAGGACATCCTGGTGGCCAGCAAGCGCCATGGTAGTTAAGGGCTCTGGACTCCCACATGGCCAACCGTGGTGGGAGTCCGGACCTGGCAGCTTGCTTTCTCGCTTTCTCTCTCTCTCTCTCTGTCCCTCTCTGGTTAAATTAAGAAGGAATGAATGAATGAATAAATGAATAAATAAATAAAGTTGGATAAAATAATTGAAAAAAAAAAGAGAAAATCCTGCTCTAACATTATAAGTAAGCTGATCTAAATATTTTAGGTTAACAGCAAGATATCAATAAAAACAATGACAGGTATCGGGGGACCAGCAGTTAGTGTAATGGCTATGTCGCTGGACTCCCATGTAGTCGACCGCAATTTGTGTCCCGGACCGGGTGGCTTAAAACTTACGCCGGGCACGTGTGCGTGCGTGCCCAAGATCCCAAGAGGAGAAGAGAGTGCGGCGTGGCTATCCCCCGTGGGGGGTGATTTCTCGCTTTCTGTCTCTCTGTCTGGTGAGCGCATGTGCCCTATAGCAAAAATAACCTCTCCAAATAAATAAATAAATAAATAAATAAATAAAGACAGGTATCAAGGAAAGGTTTCTGATTTTAAGTTGAAGTAAAGGGAGGAAATAAAACTAGATGCAATGATGGTTTACTATTTTTTTTTAAATTAATTTACTTACAGTCATTCACTGTGCATCAATACAGTATACAAAATGAGATTTTCCATCCAGAATACATTGTATATTGGTTCAATCAAGGATACTACTGTACATGTTATTATCAACAAATAATTTCCTATTTATTGTTTCTTATATATTTTGTTTTTCATTTTGTTTATTCCCTTGATTCCCTCCCTCTCACCCTCTGCCAATCACCCCCGTCCCCCCACACTGTCTCTGGTATCTACAGTTGTTTTCCATGCCTTTTCTCCCCACATTTTGATTCACTAAAGAGTTTAATTAAGTTAAAAACTTTCAATAGCAAGCACAGCTGACATATACATAACTATGAACAACTGTCTGAATAGGTGTAAACCTCAGTGAGTAAAGTGAACATACTATAAAGTAGCACCTCGCTGGGGCTATGTAGCTTACTGTAGTCATTATATAGGTATTAATAGGTATTTTTAATGCATTTTTTTAATTTCAAGAAAAACAGTTTTAGTTTTAATAGATCAAAAT
>NW_006159921.1:245512-246061 GCF_000334495.1 Tupaia belangeri chinensis
TCTATCTCTCTTTCTCTCTCTCTCTCTGCCTCTCTCTAGTCAAATTAATAAATGCATGAATAAATAAAATTAAACAATTCTTTAAAAAAATTATTATCTCTCCTATTGAACTTGCAGTGTTACTGTGGACTGATCTTTCCATGTAAACCCTGGAAGTTAATATTCAACATTATTATTGATATTTCTGAACTTGTCCCTACCATTAAGTTGGCCTTTTTCTTGGTCATTTTTTGTTCTCTTGTTTCTGTCTGTTTTAGTTTTCCTGGTATAGCACTCCCTTCAGCACTTCTTGAAGAGCTGGTCTGGTGCTAGTAAATTCTTTCAGGTTTTGTTTATTTCAGAATGCTTCAAGATTTTCTTTCCATATGAAGGATAATGTTGCTGGATATAGTATTCTTAGTTGAAACTGTTTTCCACTTAACACTTTGAATATATTTTCCCATTCTTTCCTTGCTTTCATTGTTTCTAATGAGAGATCCAATGTTAGCCTGATGAGATACCCTTTGAAAGTAACTTGATGTTTCTTTCTTGCCAATTTTTTTTTTTTTT
>NW_006159921.1:246161-247367 GCF_000334495.1 Tupaia belangeri chinensis
CCCTTCTCCTCCATTCTCCTCTCAGGATCTTGGGCACGCACGCACACGCGCCCGGCCTGAGTTTTAAGCCACCGGGTCCGGGATGCAAACCGCGGTCGACTACGTGGGAGTCCAGCAACATAGCCATTACGCTAACTGCTGGTTCCTCTCTTGCCAATTTTAGTATCTTGTCCCTGTCTGTGGTTTTGGACAACTTGGCTATGATATGCCTTGGAGAAGATCTTCTTGGGTTGACTCTAAGTAGGGCCCTCTGTATTTCTTGAATCTGGATACATGAGTGACTCTCTAGATTTGTAAAGATTTCTTCCAGGATTTCATGAAATAGACTATCAATGCCCTTATTAGTTTCTTCACTTTCTGGGATACTAATGATCCATATGTTTGGGTGTTTAATGGTATCTTGTATTACTCTTATATATTATTCTAATTTTTTGGGTTATTTTCTCATTATTTTTTCATGAAATTTTCTAGGTCAGAGATTCTATCTTCTACATTTGAGATTTGATCTTCTGCATGATCTGATCTGCTTTGGACATTTTCAAGTGAGATTTTGATTTCCTGTATTATAGCTTTCATCTCTAATAATTCCATTTGATTCTTTTTTCTTTTTCCTTTTTTTTTTTTTTTTGAAAGGTTTTCGCTGTAGGGTGTGTGTGCTTGCCAGAAAGACAGAAAGAGATAGAAAGCGAGAAATTACCCCCCAGAGGGGATGGCCACACTGCAATCCCTTCTCCATTCTCTTCTTGGTATCTTGGGCATGCACGCACATGTGCTCAACGTGAGTTTAAGCCACTAGGTCTGGGACTTGAACTGCGGTCGACGACATGGGAGTCCAGTGACATAGTCATTACGCTAACTGATGATCTCACATTTGATTCTTTTTAATGATGTGTATCTCTTCTTTCAGATCGTGCAGGAACTTCCTCACCTCCTGGAATGCATCTCTTTTCTCCTGTACCTTTTGTAGTTCATTCTCTCTCTCCTCTTTCATCTCTGCTAGCTTTGTCACTATGAATATATTCAATTTTTTTTTTGAGAGGTTTTTCACTATAGGGCGCGTGTGCTCGCCAGACAGACAGAGAGAGACAGAGAGACAGAAAGCGAGAAATCATCCCCCAGGGGGGATGGTCACGTCGCAATCCCTTCTCCTCCATTCTCCTCTTGGGATCTTGGGCATGCACGCACATGCGCCCGGCATGAGTTTTA
>NW_006159921.1:248004-254811 GCF_000334495.1 Tupaia belangeri chinensis
AAGATCCCGAGAGGAGAATGGAGGAGGAGGGATTGCGGCGTGACCATCCCCCCTGGGGGGTGATTTCTTGCTTTCTGTTTCTCTGTTTCTCTCTGTCTGTCTGGCGAGCACATGCGCCCTATAGTGAAAATCTCTCCAAAAAAAAAAAAAAAACTTTATGTGATATTTCTATGAGTTCCCTTGTATTCTTCTGGAGGAAGAGGAGTTATTCTTTTCACTTAGAGGGGAGATATTTTCTTGGTTTCTCATGTTTATTGTGCTTCTGGGGTAGTTTCTGGTCATCTGATGGATTATATGCTTTTTCCTAGGTTTTGGAGTTAAATCTGAGCTTTCAGAGAAATACAGGAGGTGACATGCAGTCTCTAAACAGTACCAATTTTCTCCCTTTGCACAGCTGATTCAGTGAAAACTGAAGATTAATCTGACCCTGAAAGTATTCAGATATTTGGCTACTGAGCACCTAGACCTGTCTAGAAAATCAATGTGTGGCGGCTGAGCAGAAAGGTGAGCAAGGAGGGACCAGCAGTTGGTGTAATGGCTATGTTGCTGGACTGCCATGTAGTCGACCGTGGTTTGAGTCCCAGACCCAATGGCTTAAACTCACGCCAGACGTGTGTGCGTGCATGCCCAAGATCCCGAGAGGAGAATGGAGGAGAAAGGACTGCAGTGTGGCCACCCACCCCGGGGGGGAACTGCTCGCTTTCTGTCTCTCTGTCTCTCTCTTCTTTCTGGCAAGCGCACGTACCCTATAGCAATAAAAACCTCTCCCCCCCGAAAAAAAGACAAAAACAAACAAAAAAATTATTTTGGAAGAAGTTTAAAAATTGTTTTAAAAAATTAAAAATAGAGAGACAGAGAGAGACAGAGAGAATAAGTAGGGTGCTCTAACCTGGCTGTTGGCTAGATCTGGGGGACAGGAGGGTGAAGTCTGAGCAGAGGGTCTTCAATGGTTCTGATCCCTGAATGAGGCTTCTCAGAACTCAAATATAGATGGCTGCTGATTGGCTTATCCTGGCTGCTAGCTTGATCTGGGGCGGAAGGGCAAGAGGGTGAATTATGGGCAGAGGGTCTTCGGTGGTCCTGATCCCCAAGGTTTACTATCTGAGTACAGAAAAGTCACTATGTGGGGATTTCCTCCACTATTCTTTCAGAAATGGCTAAAATGTTTATATTACTCACTAATATCACTTACCCAAGGAATGAGAAATGTTTGTTATCCCAAACTACATCTGGATGTACATCAAGTGACATGCCTTTACAAAGTATGTCATTGTGATACAACAGAACATAGCAAACATCTCCCGTGTTCTTAGTTAGTGAAGGAACTCCGATTCTCTCCTTCAAGAAACATAAATGGATCTTAGCTCCTTTTTGCTCCCTCACCTAGGTATAAGAATAAGCTGACTTTACAAAGCTTGGTTTGAATTACAGGGTCCTAGGTAAGGCTTTTTACCTTCTCTAACAGTTTCCTCATCGATTAAATGTGAATTAACTACCTCATATGATCGTTCTGACAATGAGATGATCAGTGTAAGCTAACTACCACAGGCTGAGAAACACACTAGGGTTGTGCGTGTACGGGTGTGTGTGTGCACTCGCCCACTTTCCACCGGAGTACTTTCTCTCTCTGGTGAGCACACACATCCTCTGGCAAAATTTTAAAAAGATACTGGTTTTGAATCTTTCTGAAATGAAAGGTCTGATAATTACATACTTTTCCACTCTAGATAGGGTATTTCTCGCATACTGAATTCACTATAATTTATAGGAAGCTACTACATTTAAGGGGTATAAAGCAGGATACATAAAGTTTATAGCTTGTTAGACAAGTTGCTATAATAAAAGGAATTAACTATCATGGCAATATTTTAAAAATCTGTATTTTGAATGAAATACTTCATGTAAGTGTGCAAAAAAAATTCTTTAAAAATAACAAACATATCCTTGAAATTCAGAGTGGGTATTGTTTTTTTCCTTCAGTTTTTTGCTATAGGCATGTGTGCTCATTTGAGAAAGAGACAGACAAAGAGAAAGGGAAAGTGAGAAATAACCCTTCAGTGGGGATGGTCATGCCAAAGTCCCTTCTCCATTCTCCTTTCGGGATTTTGGACATGCATGCACATGCACTCAGCATGTTTTTCAAGCAACCAGGTCTGGGACTCGAACAGTGAAGTCAGTCAAGTGATCTTTAGTGTCTTAACGATCATGCTACCTGCTGGTCCTTTGAGAAGTGTTTATGCTAAGAAAGTAGAAGACAGATTCAATAAACTCAATCCAAATACTAACATGTATGATTAGAAATTGAACAGGTATGGGGTCAACAGGCGGCATGGTGGTTAAGGGCGTTGGATTCCCACATGGCCAGCTGCAGTTAGAGTCCCAGACCTAGCAACTTGCTCTCTTATGTTCCCTTTCTCTCTCCCTGGTCAAATTAAAAAGAATAATAATAGTAACAAATGGAATTAAGTAAATCAATAATTCTTTAAAAAGAAAAAGAAATTGGACAGGTATAAGCAGCTATGGTTTTCCTGTTTCATTCTTCCCCTTTAAGAATTTGAGGGAGAGCAGTATTAGGAAGAAACTTTAGGACAGACATACACTATTATGGAATTAAGTATTATTCTATAATTAATTATTATTCCATAAATTATTATGGAATCATACAAAGGCAGAAACATTACTTCATTGTTCTGCCTTTCTTTTGGTGAATATTTCTCTTTGTTGTAAACCAGAGTGATTAAATAAAAATTCTTTCTAAGCTAATTTTTATTTTATTCTAGTCCGATATGCCTTTAAAAGGAAACAATTTATATTACAGTTCTAGAAGCACGTATCCATTTTCTCTCATCTGAATGATTAGACTCTTCTCTCCTCTATTTTCTCTCTCACACATACACCCCCCACCGCACACACATATCTTATCCTGAAGACTTCATTAAGAATGGCTTTGGGGACTATAAGATTCTCACTTCTCTAACCACAACCCACAACTCCTCGCCTCTTCAGAGACTCCATTCTTCCCCCTTCTCCCTGACACCAACATCTGGCTGGTTTTCGGTAAGAGATTGGTGTCATAAGAGGAAGTGCTATATAGAGTATGTGAAAGAAAATAAGAATTAGTGAAAGGCAATATTCTCTGAGTTCATAGTCAGTAAGAAACTACATTATTTTTGACTATGTATGTATAAATGATGTACACTTTTCAGTACAGGAACATTATTTGTGCTAGGTAAATGTTTTGGATGAATAGTTTCACCAGGCGAAAATAAAATAAAGAAAGAGAGAAAAAAGGGGAAAGAAGGAAGAAAAAGGAGAGAGAAAGAAGGACGGAAAGTAAGTAAACAAAGAGATTCACCAACCTCTAAATGATATTCCATTCTTTTTAAATTCTTTTAAAAAATATATTATTTAACTTTATTCATTATCATTATTATTATTATTATTTTAATTTGAACACAGAGAGAGGGAAAGTGAGAAAATAAGCCACTAGGTCCAGGACATGAAGGAGTCCAGCACCTTAACCACCACGCCACCTGCGGGTCCCTGATATTCCATTCTTTATTAACTAAGTAAGCTACCAATCAAAGCAGCAGAACCAGGGGACCAGCCAGTGATCCAGTGACCACATAACATTCTACAATACTGAACCCATATGGAAAGGTTCTGGGTTCATGTCCCAAGGCCTTCCTCTAAATGCTGGGCATGCCTTTCACTTGTGATCCAAGCTGGCTGAAATTGGGAGGCACATGGCAGCATGAAACCCTTTTGGGGGTGGTTGACTCTTTCTCTCATGAAAGAAATAAACATAAAAGGAAAAAAATAAACAGAATAAGCAACTTAATTTACTTAGGAATGAGCATGTATTTCGGTGTCTTGTAATGGGTTTACCATTATTATGCAGTGAATCTGGGGGTATAATTACCTGGATATGCATTTTAATTATTGCTTTTCCAATCAGAGTTGCACCAAAGAAGGTCCAAAAAGGTACGAGAAAGTGTCCACATGTTATTCCAGCTAGATCAAACAGAGGATTTGGAATCTATAAAGAGAGAGAAAAAAAGACTTATATACATAATCCAAAGAACAATTTAATTTTACTACCCACTGATATATGGTAGTCTGCTTTAGAAGTATGGGTTCCCTGATCAGCACTGGACTGTTCAGAAGGAAGTTAGGCAAAATATTCTTTTTTTTTTTTTTTTTTAATTATTTAAAAGCAAGCCACCATGTCTAGGACTCGCACCATGGTCAGCTATGTGGGAGTCCAGCACCTTTAACCACCACGCAATCTGCCAGTCCCAAAGTATATTCTCATGTATCTATAAGCTGACTCACACGATCATCTCAAACTGTTTAATCTGTCTGCAGCAAAATAAGCTGTCTTTTGTTTACTTTAGTTATGACTAATGCCCCAAATATATATTTATTCATCACACGACCAATGGATAAAGCCAATGAATCTGTAGAAAATTAATCTCATTCAGTAGATTCTTGGCCATTTGGTGTCTGTTTTCTATGGTGAGGTATGAATACAGAAAGATTATTTTGGTAGTGATGAGCATATGAAAATTTTTAGCCTGAAATTGAATATTATAGAGAAAATGTTCACATCTTTAGCAAACATTCCAGTAAATTCACAACCACAATTATAGGTGAATGTGCTTTTATTCTCAACATAAAAAAATTCATTATTTGTATTTTATTTTATGAGAGCCCAAGGCTAAGGGGCTGTATGACATATTTTAGAAAATCAGGTACGGAAATATGAGAGCATACAGACTCAGATGTTTTGAATATTCAGTTCCAGACAAAGAAGTGATTCACAAGAAATACCTTTTCCAAATATTTCCACATTTGAAGAATATTACAAGACAATTTCGTGTATAAATGCAAAGAAACCACAAGCTGTTTTTAAACAATTCTTTCATTTTTCTCCCACAGAAGTAGTCTGCCCTTGTGGCTGTTGGTGGAACCATTTATAAGCCAATTAATTTGTATAATTTCATTTCTGAACTTTCTTTTTTTTTTTTTTTGGAGAGGTTTTTGCTATAGGGTGTGTGCGCTCGCCAGAAAGACAGAGAGAGACAGAAAGTGAGAAATCATCCCTCGCCACCCCGGGGGATGGCCATGCCGCAATCCCTTCTCCTCCTTTCTCCTCTTGGGATCTTGGGCACGCACGCACAAGCGCCCGGTGTGTTTAAGACACCGGGTCTGGGACTCAAACTGTGGTCAACTACATGGGAGTCCAGCAACATAGCCATTATGCCAACTGCTGGTCCCTCTGAACTTTGAAAGAAAAGCCTAGGTGTTTAAAAAAATTTGTCACATATGGTTTTTTAAAAACAATGCCATGACTAAATTAGAATTCAAGTATTCTTTTGTTAGAAACACTTGGATTCAATAACTCATTTTTGCTTTTTTCATCCAGAAAAAATGCTTCATGGAATTTCAGATTGTTACGTAGTAACATCATATGCACAACATTACATCTGCCATTTCTTATGTGACTCTCACAACTCTGTGTTAGACTTTTTTTATTAGCAGCTCCCAATTCATGCTGAAATGAAACTATACTGGGCTGGCCCCAGTATGAATCCTGGCCTTGGTGGCTTGAAAAACTAGGTGGGCGCATATGTGTATGCCCCACCTCCCAACCAGGTGGAGAAATGGAGAAGGGACTATGGTGTGACCACACTCCATTGGGGGGTGCCTTCTCTCCCTCTCTCTCTGGAAGTGTACATGCCTTCTGACAATTAAATAAACAAGCAAATTAAAAGGAGGCTGGCAGGTGGTATGGTGGTTGGGGCACTGGATTCCCACATGCTTGACCACGGTTTGAGTCCTGAACCCAGCAACTTGCTTTCTCACTTTCCCTCTCTCTGTCTCTTTCTGGTCAAATTTAAAAATAATAATAAAAATAAATAAAAATGTAAAAAAGAATTTAAGTATTCATGGTAAATCAGAGTAGATGAAAAAAAATATTTTTAACATATTAGGCACCTCATTCTACACTGAATACTCTTAGGAGAGCATGATCAATGAATTTGTTATTAGATTTGCATGTTGTTATTTAAGTGTTAACTAAATGTACTAAAAGATGGGAGTTAAAAGAACTAGGCAGTTAGGGGACAGGGATAGATAAGTGCCAGAAAAATAAATTATTTTTGCTTCAATAAATCAAAAGTCCTTGCACTTTCTCAAGAGATAATGAGAACCAATTACTGAGTGCTTTCACTAGCCATGTACTTTTCTAAGGGCTTTATATTGCTAACATATTTACTCCTAAAACACTATATGATATCATTATAACCATTTTACAGATGAAAATAATGAGAGACAGTTTCAGCGATTTGTCCAGGGTATACAGTAACGAAAAGGTTCAAGGGACCAGCAGTTCCCATAATGGCTACGTCACTGGACTCCCATGTCGTCGACTGCAGTTTGAGTCCTGGACCCAATGGTTTAAACTCGTGCCAGGCACACGTGTGTGTGTGCGCCCAAGATACTGAGAGGAGAAGGGATTGCGGCGTGGCCAGCCCCTCTGGGGGTGATTTCTCGCTTTCTGTCTCTCTGTCTTTCTGGTGAGTTCACATAGCCTATAGCAAAAACCTCCCAAAAAAAAAAAAAAAAAAAAATTGAAACCAGGTAGTGTGGTCCCCAAGTTTGTTCTCTTGGCCCTGAAACTAAGGACATTATTATCTATTAGGTATCCCAGTTTAATCTCATCCTTTTGTTCTTCCAAATTTCCTTTTATTTATCACTGTTTTTTTTTTTTTAGGGAGCTTTTTGCTATAGGGGGTATCCGTT
>NW_006159921.1:254873-277706 GCF_000334495.1 Tupaia belangeri chinensis
TGTCCATGCCACAATCCCTTCTCCTCCTCTTGGGATTTTGGGCGCACACACACACATGCACCTGGTGTGAGTTTTAGGCCAACATGTTCAGGACTCAAACAGTGGTCAATTATGTGGGAGTCCAGTAACATAACCATTATGCTATCTGCTGGTCCCTATCATGGCATTTTTATAGTCTCTCTCACTAAACTTCAGGATCCTTGAATACACAGAATATACCTTTTACTTCTTTATTCTCAGAATGCATATTTAGCAGTGCTAATCACAATGAATAAAGGTTGAGTATTTATGTTCTAGGCATTGTGTTAGTCACTTCACATATATTTTCTTAAACCCTCATATTAGTCTTTGCAATGAATATCTTCTTGCCCCTCTTTAAAAATGAGAAAAATGTGTTTAGGGACTGCTCTGTGGCTTGATGGTTAAGGCAGATGGATCCTACATGCTGACTTTGTGGTTCAAGTCCTAGACCTGGTGCCTTTAGAAACACGCTAGGCACGTGTATCTATGTGCATGCGCCCAATCCTGACAGGATGGAAAGGTGGAGAAGGGACTTCAGCATGATCATTCTCCTTGGAGGGTGTGGTGGGCAGCGGTGCTCTCTTGCTTTCCTTCTCTTGCTCTCTCTGGTGAGCACGTGTGCCCTCTGACAAAAATTTCAAATGAGAAGAAAACAAAGGCTCAGAGAGAATAATGTGATGGAGATATCACAGCTAATAAAAGGAATAGCTGGTATAAACCCAAATCAGCCTGGCTCCCAAATACATTATGTTACCATTACATCTCACTGCACTACAATTTGTCAAAGAATTATAATGAATATAGTGACAAAAAAATTTAGGCACTGGGGCCAGCAGGTGCTGTAGTGGTGAAGGCACTAGACTCCCAGGTAACTGTGGGAGTCTAGTACTGTACCAAGTGGCTTGAAACTCAAGCTGAGTGTGTGCATGTATGCCCCAAATCCCAAGAGAGGAATGGAGGACTGTGGAAAGTGGCCATCCTCCCTGGGGATGATTTCTCACTTTCTCTGTCTCTGTCTTTCTGGTAAGCACCTACAGCATAAATCTCTCTAAACAAAACCAAAAATACATACACACAAAAAAATTTTTTAAAAAGTATGTATTAAGTTATTATTATAAAAATTCCTAGTATTGTCAGGATCAATAAATATGAATTTATTAGGCAAGTGTATGCTTAATTAATCTATTTGAAGAATTATTCATTTAATTTTATCTCTTATTATTATTATGTTTTAATTTGAACAGGACTAGTGCTCACTAGAGACAGACAGAGAGAGAGAGGGAAAGTGAGAAAGTAAGCTGCCAGGTCTGGGACTCAAACTACAGTTGGCCATATGGTAGTCCAGCGCCTCTACCACCACGCCACCTGCTGGCCCTGGCATATACATATAGTTTTTTTCCCCTACAATGCCGCTATCACAGCATAAATTTTGGCATCAAATGCCCTAAATTTTGGTCATTTGCTTAACTAAGATGGGGAAAATATAGTTTTGTTCTGGTACACAATGGATAAAGTAGCTATATGTCAGCAGAAAGTAATTTAGTGAATTTTATTTATAGTCACAGCTTACATCATGTTAAACAGATGCCTAGTTATTCTGGCCAAATCCACCCTTCAACTACCAACAACTGTACAGGTTACCAAAGAAAACTGATCAAAACATTCCATCACGGGAACCAGCAGTTAGCGTAATGGCTATGTCGCTGGACTCCCATGTCGACCGTGGTTCGCGTCCCGGACCCGGTGGCTTAAAACTCACACCGGGCGCGTGTGCATGCGTGTCCAAGATCCCGAGAGGAGAATGGAGGAGAAGGGATTGCGGCGTGACCATCCCCCCTGGGGGGTGATTTCTCGCTTTCTGTCTCTAATGTCTCTCTCTGTCTGGTGAGTGCATGCGCCCTAGAGTGAAAATCTCTCCAAAAAAAAAAAAAAAAAAAAAAAGGAAAACATTCCATCACAAATATAACTGTTTGTATCATATTAGAAAAGGACCCAAATAAACACCAACTCACTAAGGAACGTTAGTTTCACAATCTAAATTTTTTTTTTTTTTTTGGAGAGGTTTTCACTATAGGGCGCGTGCGCTCGCCAGACAGACAGAAAGAGACAGAAAGACAGAAAGCGAGAAATCACCCCCCAGGGGGGATGGTCACGCCGCAATCCCTTCTACTCCATTCTCATCTTGGGATCTTGGGCACGCACGCACACGCGCCCGGCGTGAGTTTTAAGCCACCGGGTCCGGGATGTGAACCGCAGTCAACTACGTGGGAGTCCAGCGACATAGCCATTACGCTAACTGCTGGTTCCCCACAATCTAAAATTTAAGACACCAAGTTTTAGATATAAATAGCTTCTTAGTTTACTATAGCCAGAGACATACTTAACTTTGCCACAGTTACCTAGCCAGGAGTCAACATCATTTAAGTCAGGTTTTATATGAATCCTTCTTTTTAACTAATACTTGAAGCTTTGGGAAAATACTTCCTATCTTTAATTCTGTGGAAGGAATGAAGTCATCATTATTTGGTTAAATGTATGCCACTATAAATTCTTCATGGGAAGAATGAATTTTCTCTTATTCTTATTAAATCAAGCCTTTTAAGTCTGAGGGTCAACAGTGAGTGATGAAATACTTAAAAGTCAGGAAGTAAGTCAACAGTGAGTGATGAAATACTTAAAAGTCAAGAAAATGTGAAACTATCCAATAGAAAGCAACTCATTAGTGAATAAGATAGATTTACAAAATTGCATATCCAATAAAGGTGGAAGCATTTTTGTTCATTCAGCAGGGTATCTTTAAATCAAATTATAACCCCACATTTGGTAAAATTTCTCTCTTTAAATACTATTCACTTACTGAAGCACAGGCCAAAATTCCAAAAAATCCAACCTTCTGTACTAGGTTTTGAACTGCCAATTTAGCCCGGGAGGCAAAGTCCTGTGAAAAAGAAGATTTTAAAACATTAATAATAAAATGTACATGAAAGAAGAAAAGATGGCTTATTGTAAAGCTTATTATATTAACTATCTTACAGCCTGAAGGCATTGATTCATTTAATGACTAAGATGAATGATTAAAGAAACAATCACAGTAAGCTATTCACTAGAATACACACACGAAAAAAACTCGATAGAATATTACATCCTTAAACTCTTATCACATTTTAAGAGTAAACCAAATCACTGTCACTTTATTTTTAGAATTTTCTTTTGATTTACTGGAGTGAACAAAATACTGTAAACGAACCATGAACTAACTTATTATTTTGGACATATAGGCCAACCACATCTATCTTTTCCCTTTTCCTACTACAACTTGCCAGACTTAATTTCAGATTAATAGGAGTGTGGGAAATCATAGGACTGTTTGAGACAGCCAACTAAGACACCTCTGCTGATAACTAGACAGAAGATGAAAACAATGAATATGGGGTAATATTTATAAGCCGGAAAGCAAAATAACACCCTACATTTGCATATTGTGCATTCGTTTTATAGAATGTTTTAACATTTTAGTTGAGCCTTTCAACAATCCTAAGGTATAGACAGACAGACAGTATATACCAAATCTGGACATCACGAAACTGAGGCTAGAAAGATGGAAGTGCTCAAGATCAAAATGCTAGTAAGGTATGAAAGTGGAGTAAGATGTAATCTTCAGCATCTGTATACATCTGGCTGACTAGTTTGTTTCCACAATTTTCTTCTTCTAGTATGTTGATGCTACCATTATAAATATATATATATATATATATTTCTTAGAAGTATAAATCAGAAATTTGTTTCTCATTTCTTTCCTAGTTTTAAAATGATATATACTTTAATGAAAATTCCAATAAAAACAGTGCATGTGATATAAAAAAAATTAGCTAGTATGTGAATGCTTTTTTCAGAAAGTCCGAGGAATTTCTCTCTTTAGTTCAACAGTATAAATAAGGATAATTTTACAGAAAGGTCAGAATAAAGAGGCTAGAAGGATCTTTCATAGAATATGAACAAGGCTTAAAGCCAAGAAGGAAATTTGGTTGAAAAATATACATCTCTAATCCACACAGAATATACATGTTCTCACTTATAAAAACACTTTGATAAACAATATTATATACAGTAGCCATACCAAGTTACGAAAGTTAATGTTAAAATTAAAACAAAGAAAAACTTTCCTCTACTTCCCAAAGTGGTAAGAAAAACCAGGGGAATTAAATCAGTTAATATAAACACTTTCAAGTTCAAATATATAGGCTATTAAGGTTAATCATTAAAATCTACAACAAAATTTTGCAATTTTATGATTTATTTCCAAAGAAAGAATTTTTCTTTCTGGGATTAGGCTCACCTTTTTAGTAAGCACATTACATCAGATGTAACAGTTTTAAACAACCAAACTATTGTAACAAATAGCATTTTTTATTTGTATTCAGATTTCTACCTGAAGATCAATGCTTTTCATAAAATAAAATTTGCACTGTGTGAAACATGCTGATTTTTATTGATTTTTAAATTATTTACAAATATAATGAAATAATTTTCCTAGCTAGCTTATTTTTAAAAATACAAAGTATACTTCTATTTTTTTTATTTTTTAAAAAGCTTCAGAGACTTTAAAAAAATAGTTGCTTATTTGATTTCATTTATTATTATTATTTTTAAAATTTGACCCAAGAGATAAGGGAATGTGAGAAAGTAAGCTACCACACCTGGGACCTGAACTGAGGGTGGCCATATGGGAGTCCAGTGCCTTAACCATCACGCCACCTACCAGTCTTGTACTTCCATTTATTTTTAACAATTTATAGAATGAATCACCAAACGACTAAATTTCTAATCCACCTGAAGCACTGAATAAAAACTGGTAAACCATAATTACCAGAAATGTTTTAGGTTTTTAAAGTTGAACAGATACAATTATATTATAAACTAGTTATACAATGTAAATTATTATAGCCCTAGAACTAAAGATATAAACTCGGGAAAATGCCTTTCTTTACAGTCTTTGAAATCTTCATAGCAAATCTATTTTTAATGAGATTTACTATTGTAGTTAACTGCTAAGAAAAACAAACACTTATACAAATTTTATCTTAAAGACAACACTTTTTTAATAAATGAGTTTTCCAAGTCAGACACATGTGAGAATATAAAGAGACTTCAAAGTTTGTGAAAAATGGAATGAAAGTACAAATTTATTTCGGTGCAAAAGTAATTAAAATCCACGCATAATTGTTTAATAATGTGTATTTTCCATAAACTTTTAGAAGACTCCATTTTTCTATCACAGCATTTATGCAGTCCTTAATATTTACAACTATAGAAAACTAATTTCCTAGGTAAATGATACAGACAAAATGAACAGTTAGTTAACACTTCTGTTCAGAAGGTCTGGTGACCCATTTTCTTTTATCTTTATTTCATAACTTCAGAACTTTTATATTTATCTAAATGAAGTGACTAAGCTCAAAATGATAGTATTTTTCTACTATAGAGATATGTACACACATACACATTTAAATCAGTAAAGAACAAGAGGAAAGAATAGGTTTATATCAAGAAAAAAGTATTAAACATTATGCAGATCACTTAGACAAAAGTATACAAAAAAAGACAGTCGAGGAAACATGTTCTTAAAAAACATCCTGATAAAGAAGTCAACTCAGTACAGTGGCCATTATTAACAAAGAAGTATAAGAAGCCGTTTTTCCCCTTTGGAGGAGAATCTCTTTACTTAACAGAAATTAAGCAAGAACAAAGAGAACAGATTCTTTGCTGGGGCCAGCCAGGTGTGGTGGTTAAGGTGGCTGGATCCCACGGGACTGACCCTATAGTTCAAATCCTTGACAGACATGCTAGGCATGTGTGAGTAAGTGCCCTAAGTCAAGAAGAGAAGGGACTGCATTGTGGCTATCCCCCCAGGGCTGCTTTCTTACTTTCCTGTCGTCTGTCTCTGGGGGAGCCAAAGTGCATTTAAAAAAAAAAAAAAGACTTTTTGTTCTTTCAGAAGCCTGGGTGCCCATCATCAGGTTATCTTTACAAGTACTTCAACAATATTTGAACTAAAATAAAAAAAAAAAGAGTTAATCAATGAACACAAGTGAAGTAGAAACCTCCTTTTACCTTTTTTTTTTTTTTTTTTAAATTGGAGGCTGGCAAGAATTAAAAGGAAAACAAGAAAAATGCCTTTTTAATAGTCACTTTTACTTTTTGAAAAGTGTTAAAGTTACTTACCAAAAATGGATTTCATAAATTTTATTATGTACTTAATACACACAGTGACCTTGCTACTTTCACTTCCTCTAATTTTTTCCCAGGTCTTTCACAATATTCTCTGAATTAAATATATATATATATACACACACACAGATATCTCAATCAAATAATCCACCCTTACTGAAATTAAACTAATGTGAAGTATACAGTTTTACTACAAGAGATGAACCGGTAGCAGAATATGCAGTTTGATGAAGTACTTTATTTTTTCCTTATCAATGTAATAAAAAACAAACTCAAAGTAGCACATTATTAGTATCTGTAGCAAATCTAAAATATTAAACTCTATGTTTAGATTTTATGAGCACAATTATTTTTTAAGTTAAATTTATTTTCCTTTAAAGCCAAGACTTAGTAAGTCTTTCATAGTTTTATTCAATCATTTTTTAAAACATTATTTTTTTATTATCCAAAACAATACTCTCCTTGTCCTGTAGTTTTAAAAGATTTTTTATCTTTCTAAAATGAATTTAGTGCTGTTTTTCTTTACATGTGTTATTTGGCAGTTTTTTCTTATGTTGGTTTTAGAATAAAAATGAGTCCATGAGTTAAAATGTTTATATTCCACACTACCTTTAAAATATAAAGAGAAAAAAATTACTTTATGCATATTTCTCAATGAACTCAGTCAGGCACAATGGCGTGCACCTATAATCCCATCTACTTGAGAGGCTGAGGCAGAAGGATAGCAAGTTTGAGGCCAGCCTGAGCAATGCAGCAAGACACAGCCTAAAAATAAATAAATAAAACCCTCGGCTGCTAAAGTTTAAGAGAAGCATTTTAAACAAAATTTGTTCTTTTTAGTCCAAGCAAAATAAATGAGACAAGTAAAAATGTGTACCAATAATAAACATTGTTTTTTAGACAAACACAAGAAAAAAAGATTACCAAGTAATTTAGGAAGTTACATATTCAATGTTCAAGTTAAATATCAAAGACAATTAATATTTCACTTTAATGGTTTTAGAGTCTCTATAGGAACAATGTAACAAATCCAATTTCATTACTTCCTCAATTGTCATTCTTCATTTTCTCAACAAAATCTGTACAACTAAAAACAAATTCCTTTTAATGGTTTCAATTCTCTGTATTCATATTTCACAACTTGTACCTATTTCACAATTTAAGCGCCTGAGAGGACGGTTTAATCTTTTCGCACTAAATAAGCAGTACACATTTATAATTAGTAATGATACAACATTTTCTATATTTTTCACAGAAATAAACCAAGTAAATAAAATCAACTAAGTTAATAACATTACCTTTCCTGCCCCCACCCACAGAGATTATGCATGCCCTAAATCCTTGTCAAACATGTGGCCATGCAGCTAAAACTTAAAGCAGAAATAGAGCCTAATGGTAATGGTAACTAAATAGTAACTGTTTCAGCACAGTGGACAATGACTCTGAAATAACAACTTCTTATTAACACCTGGATTACCATGTAACTCAGTATTTTCTAAAATGAAATACATGTACATGAAAATACAATTAATATTGTACATTTGAGTAGGTTCTCTTCAAATAAATGAGTTTATAATTTTTTTTTTCTTAATTGCTAAAGAGCATGTGTGCTCCCAGGGACAGACAGAAAGGGAGAAAGGCAAAGCACTCCTCAATGGGGTATGGTCACAGTGCAGTCCCTTCTTCTCCCAGTCATGTTGGGATTTTGGGCATGTGTGCACGCATGCCTGGGCCATGACTCAAACCACATTCAGTCATGGGAGATACAGCTCCCATTAACCATTAGGCCACGATGTACCCTGAGATATATTTTAGAATCACACATCATATATTATATTTTTGAATTATAGTGAACTCATACTATAAAATGGAGACCATCCGAAATTAGAAAATAAATTTTGGAATTATGAGGAAAAAGTAGTGACACTGGTGAAATGAAGTGATCATTAAGGTAAGGAAGTAGTTAATTTTTAAATTATTATTAGTGTTTTGGAGAGATTTTTGCTACAGATCACGTGCACTTGCTGGAGAGACAGAGAGAAGAAAAGTGAGAGGTCGCCTCCTGGGGGAATGGCCACACCATGGTCCCTTCTCCTCCATTCTCCTCTCAGGATTTTAGGCATGCTTGCACATGCACCCAGTAAAAGTTTCAGTTTCAAGTCACCGGGTCCGAGACTTGAACAATGGTCAGCCAGGTGAGAATCCAGTGCCTTAACCACTATACCACCTGCTGGCACTCGTAGCTGATTTTTTAAAAAGAATTATTTTATTTAACTTTATTTATTTATTTATTTTTCATTTGTCCAGAGAGGAACAGAATGAGGGATGGGGGGAGTGAGAAAACAAGCCGCCAGGTCTAGGACTCAAACTGTGGTCAGCCATGTGGGAGTCTAGCACCTTTAATCACTACACCACCTGCTGGCCCCCACCCAGTAGTTAATTTTTAAAAAAATAATTATTTTATTTTATTTGTTCATTTATTTTTTAATTTGATCAGAGAGAGACAGAGGGTGAGAGTGAGAGAGAGAGGAAGTGAGAAAGCAAGCCACCAGATTCAGGACTCGAACCCTGGTTGGCCATGTGAGAGTGTCCAGCGCCTTAACTACCACGCCACCTGCTGGTCCCCCCAGTAGTTAAATTTTTAATTACTACCTGTAAGATGTTGAATTACAAAATGTACATGCTCTTACTAACAAAAAGTGATCAGAATGGAAGTGTGCAACTACTTAAAATGAGATTTTTAAATACTCAACTGATAGCTTTTTTTTTTAAAGATTTATTTCCCTTAACTTTATTTATTTACGTATTTTAATTTGATCAGAGAGGGACAGAGAGAGACAGAAAATGAGAAAGCAAACCGCCAGGTCTGGGATCCGAACGTGGTCGGCCATGTGGGAGTCCATCGCCCTTAACCATGCCACCTGTTGGCCCCCTCAATTGATAGCTTTTACAGTTGGTAAAGTCAACTATAAAATCAGATGACTGGAATTTCTATATATCAAAAATTAGGATCAAGATTTGTAATATTGCAAGCAGTATCATACATCATACAGACACATTTTAGAAAAGCACAGAAAATAAGAGATTTAGAAGTCTTTTTAAAAATTATTTAATTTTATTTATTATTATTATTATTATTATTATTTTTAAATTTGCTATAGGGCAAATCTGTGTTCACCAGAAAGACACAGAGAGAACGAAAAAGTGAGGGACTCAAACCTCAGTAAGCCAGCATCTTAACCACCACGCCACCTGCTGGCCCCAGAGATTTTGAAGTCTTTTTTTTAAACAGAATTGTTTAATTGTATTTATTATTATTATTATTGTATTATTATATTATTATTTAATTTGACCAGAGAGAGAACCAGAATGAGAGAGAGAGAAAGTGAGAAAGCAAGCTGCCCTGTTTGGGACTCGAATGCAGTTGTCCATATGAGAACCCAGCACCTTAACCACCATGCCACCTGTCAATCCCCTAGAAGTCTTAAGAGGTTAATGGGGCCGGCAGATGGCATGGAGATTAAGGTGGCTGGATCTCGCATGCCCAGCAGCATGGTTCGAGTCTTGAACCCGGTGCCTTAAAAAAATACCAGACATGTGTGTATGCATGTATACCAGAATCCTAAGAGGAGAATGGAAAAAGGATTGTGGCATAACCATCCCCCTGTATGGGTGGTTTCCCTCTCTCTCTCTGGCAAGCTCACACAGCCTATAGTAAACTAAGAAAAAATACATAATTTTAGGGATTAACAAAAAAAAAGAGTTTATGTATAAATTATGTAAAATAAAAATCAGATTTTTGGAGCCAGCTGGTGGTGTGGTGGTAAGGTGGCTGGATCCCACATGGCTGGCTGTAAGGTTTCAGTTACGGATCTGGCAGCTTGAAAACATGTTAAGATACGTGCTGTGCCATGCCCAAAATCCCTTAAACAGGGAGAAATGGAGAGACTGTGGCAATCTTGGGGGAGGGGGGTGCTTTCTTACTTTCTCACTTTCTCTTGTCTCTTTCACATGAGTACGTGCACCCTCTGGCAAAACAAAACAAAACTAGCAAGATTTGACCTATCAGAATCAAGGAAGGATTCCTAAAAATGAACAGAAGCAAAGAAGGAACCAACTCTTCTTTGAAACAGTGAAAGTCATTTACTTTGGAAACTAGCTAAATTTATGAAAGACTGAAAAACTTATTTAGTACATAAACTAGAATTCTGTGAAGAAAATGCCAATTTTGTTCTTATTCATATTTATTTACATTATCTAGTAAAGTTTCATTAAGCAAAATTTCATTCTGAAAATTTAGTTGGTCACAAATAGATCTGGCTACAAGAAACAGAATAAAACTGTGAGACCCTAGACATGAAAGATGTAAATATTGTTTCACAGAACATTTATTTTAGTTACACATTTAGTGGCTCTGGATTGTGACGTACTCTACAATGTATTCTGTACTAGCACTGTGGGTAACAGTAATAATTAAGAAAGTCCCCCAAATAGACTTAAAGGCAACTGTGCCTGTCGCAGGTTTCATGACATGTCATTCAAATTACACTTTTCAAAACTATGTAAAAATTTATCTGTTATATTTTGTTTAAAAATAGACATATGGGAGCCAGCAGGCGGTGCAGTGGTTTAAGAGCTGGACTCCCACAAGGCTGACCATGGTTCAAGTCCCAGACCCAGCAGACTGAAGTTCATGCCAGGCATGCGTGTGTGCCCAGAATCCCGAGAAGAGAGTGGAGGAGAAGAGACTGTGGCATGGCCATCTCCTCTGAGGGGAGATTTCTTTTTTTTTCTTTTTTTGGAGAGGTTTTTGCTATAGGGCGCGTGCGCTCGCCAGACAGACAGAGAGAGACATAGAGACAGAAAGCGAGAAATCACCCCCCAGGGGGGATGGTCACACCACAATCCCTTCTCCTCCATTCTCCTCTCGGGATCTTGGGTACGCACGCACACGCGCCCGGCGTGAGTTTTAAGACACCGGGTCCAGGACGCGAGGTCGACTACGTGGGAGTCCAGCGACATAGCCATTACGCTAACTGCTGGTTCCCAAGGGGGGATTTCTTAATTTCTCCCTCTCTCTGTCTCTCTCTGAGTCTCCAGCAAACATATACACCTTATAGCAAAATAAATAAATAAATAAATAAATAAATACATGTTTACATATGGAATAGATAATTTCCTGGGAGTGAACACAGTTTTCATGCAATACCCAAAAATAGAAAACTATCAATTATTTGTGGGACAGGATCAGGATTAAATATTTCTCTGGATGTATAGATGTATTTCTGTTACCAAATTTACTTTTGGGCAGAGGGGGGACATACTACAAGTATTTTTTAAACTGAGAGAAAATATATACAGAGTCTTCAAAGAGCTCATGGTAAATGCATATGTTTTAAACAATTTTTTCTATGTATTTATTTGTTTAAAATTTTTTCTTTTAATTTGCTATAGGGTAAATGAGCATATCAAAGAGAGACGGTGAAAGAGAGAAAGAGGAAAAAATGAGAATGCACCCCTCGGGGAAGGTGGCCACTCCCAATCCCTTCTTCATTCTCCTCTCGGGAGATTGTGGGCAAGTACACATGCATGCCAGCTGTGTTTCCCAAGCTGCTGGGTCCGAGATTCAAACCATGCTGTTGGCCATGTGAGACCCATGCCACCAGCTGGCCTTCTCTTTTCAAAAAAAATTTGCCAGAGGTCGCATGTGCTAACCAGAAAGAGAGAGAAGGAGAAAGTACCCCCTGACAGAGCATGGTTAAGCCTCAATCCCTTTCCCACTATTCTCCATTCCGTCGGGATTTGGAACCTGCTTGCACATGCACTGGTTGTTTCTCAAGCTGTTGGGTCTAGGACTTGGACACTGTAGTTGGCTACATGGGACACAGCTCCTTAACCACTAGGCTCCAGGGCCAGCCCAAGGAAAGTGCATGTTATAAAAAAAACTAAGCAAGGGTTTCAATTTTTTTTTGTCCCAAAATAAATGCAAACTTCAATTCTACTGTTCTAAGAACTTTTTAAAGTCCCTTTGCATATACAATAAGGTATACAAATCTAGATGTGTATCATGATGGAATTTTACAACGAACACACCCATGTCAACACCACTGAAATCCAGATATAGAACATTACCAGAACTCTACAAACCCCACTTGTGGCACTCCTAGTAATTACTCCTTCCCTGAAAATAACTACTATCATTCACTTCTATTACCACAGATTTAGCTTTCCTATTTCTGAACTTTACATAAATGGAATTATGTCAAGTTCGACATCCTCACTGACGTCTGGCTTCTTTAGCTCAACATTATGCTGCTGCACGTAGCAGAGATCAATCTGCTGCCGCCGATGCACATCACTCCACAGCACAACACACTACAATTAATTTATATATTCTACTCTTGGTGAACATTAGGGTTATTTTCTGTTTGAGGGATTATGAATAATGCTGCTGTGAACATTCCTGTAGAAGCTTTCTGGCACATCTTTTTGGTGAGCATAAACTTACGAATGGAATTATTAGTTCACAAAGCATGTTTTGACATATGTTTAACTTTAGCAGGTAGTGCCAGAGTTTTCAAAAGTGACTGCAACTCCAATTACTCTTTCAAAAAGTTTATTAATTTTATTAGGGAACCAGCAGTTAGCGTAATGGCTATGTCGCTGGACTCCCACGTAGTCGACCGTGGTTCGCGTCCCGGACCCGGTGGCTTAAAACTCACGCCGGGCACGTGTGCGTACGTGCCCAAGATCCCGAGAGGAGAATGGAGGAGAAGGGATTGCGGCGTGACCATCCCCCCTGGGGGGTGATTTCTCGCTTTCTGTCTCTATGTCTCTCTCTGTCTGTCTGGCGAGCGCACGCGCCCTATAGCGAAAAAAAAAAAAAAAAGTTTATTAATTTTATTTACTTAAGAAAAAAAATGTTGAGAGTTTTTTTTTCTATAAGGCACAAGTGCTTGCTGGAGAGACAGCGAGACAGAAACCACCACCACCCCCCAGGGGGAGTGGCCATGCTGCAATCTCTTCTCCTCTCAGGATTTTTGGCACACAAGCACACACATTGGTGTGAGGTTCAAGTCACTGGGTCTGGGACTTGAACTGCAATTGACCATGTGGAGTCCAGCACCTTACTCACTATGCTACCAGTTGGCCCAAGTTTATTAATTTTATTAAGAGAGAGAGATACCCCTAGTAGGGTCCTGTAACATTATGATCTCCTTTTCAGGACTCCAGTCAGCCAGGACCCTGGGCCAATCCATGCCCGGTAAGCTTCAGGTTGACCAAGAATCAGAACTGCAGTCCTCCATGTGGTACCGGCGCCAGAAAGACAGAGAGACAGTAAGTGAGAAATCAGCCCCCAGGGGGGATGGCCACACTGCAATCCCTTCTCTTCCATTCTCCTCTTGGGAACTTGGCACGCACACAAACGTGCCAGACGTGAGTTTAAGCCATCAGGTCCAGGACTCGAACTGCGGTCTACTATATGAGAGTCTAGTGATGTAGCCATTATGCCAACTGCTAGTCCCTACATAAAATAATTCTTAAAAAAAAAAAATAAAAAGGGTGTGTGTGTGGCTTTGATAATGCAAACACATGAAGACTGAATAAATTCGAGCTAGAATTAGAAGGAAAATCAAACCTTTAAGTATATACATTTTTTAATTTGCCAGAGGGTATGTGTACTAACCAGAAAGAGAAAGCAAGACAAAGAGTGAGAGAGGTAGAGAGAGCCCCCCCCCCAAATGAGGGACAGTAATGCCACAATCCTGTCTCCTCCATTTCTCCATCCTGTTGGGATTTTGGGCACACATGCACATGCTTCTGGTGTGTTTCTCAAGCTTCTAGGTCTAGGACTCGAATCACATTGTTAGCCATGTGGGTTTCAGATCCCTTAACCATCAGGCTAAGGGCCAGCCTTAAGTATTTTTTTAAAAAAGTTTATTCATGATAGAGAGCATATATATGGGAGAGAATGAAGAGAAAAAAAGAAGCACATGAAACAGTGTCTTGTCTTGCTACAACCCCCTTCTCCAGCCCTCCTGTTCTTCAGGATCTTGAACAAATGTGTACACACTTGGCATGCTTTCAGCTTCACCTGAACCTGTAGTTGGTCTTGTGTCTCCCAGCTCTGTAGTTCAGGTTGCTACTGACCATGCCACCAGGCTGGGCCAAAGCTTTAAATATTTTATATGCTTATTTTTGGGAAAACAACTTATAATAGCTTGAAAGTTATTTCCAACTTCCTTAAAAGTAAGTTAAAGACAAAAACTAAACTATAAAAATAAGTAAATTACATGGTATATAAAATGAAAATTAATATGTAGGAAACAGAAATGAGAAGGGGTGGCGAGGAAAATATCATTTAAAATAGTATGGTCAGAGAAGGTCCTGTAGGAAGGCGATCCAAGCAACTTAAGCAAAATCTTTAAGAATGTGAGGCAGTAAATCGTGCTGATAATCTAGGAGAAGAGAATTTCTAGCAAGATTTTTCCTTGGGAGATAAATAATCTAGAGTGTGCAAAAGGTGGGAGGTGCAGTAGGTTAAGTGGGAAGAGGAAACAAATGATAGATAAAACTTACCACGCAAGGCAGGGGGGAAAAGAAGATAAAAAGTGTGCTAGTGAGAAACACCAATAATTCTACAGTCTTCTCACAGTAACAAAATGACAGAGCATCAACAATGCTAAATCTTTTAACCTCTGGGTCAAATTTTATATAAAAATGGTAGTAATGCTTATCACAATGAGAGATTTGAGACAAACTTAATTATGGAGCACAATTATTTAGACAAAAGTTATATTGCTTAGTAAATAAAAAAAGACAAACAATGAAATAAAATCTTGTCCAAATTCTTAGGCAGATCTCATAAGCATGGTTCTAGGACCATCTCACAACTAAAATATAAGAGATTTGTTTTGTTTTGTTTTGAATTTCAAAAAAGAGAAAAGAAATGTTACTATCACGGAAGGAAGAGGGTTTGTATAGTGGGAAGGAAGAAAGTGCATTAAGAATCGAGAGCTTATAAAATCTGCCCCACAGTGCTAGCAATTATGAGGTCGTCGGAAAAGTCATGATGCATTTTTGCATAGAAAAATACATCATGACTTTCCTGATGACCCAATAGTTTACCAAATCCTCCACCTCAAGGAAGTGGAGATGGGTTGGGGCTGGCAGGTGGTGTGGTGGTTGAAGTGCTGGACTCCCAAATGGCCAACTGTGGTTTGAGTTACAGACCTGGCAGTTTGCTTTCTCACTTTCCCTTTCCCTCTTCTCTCTCAGTCTCTGTCTGATCAAACTTAAAAAATAATAACAAATAAAATAAAATAAAGAATTTATTAAAAAAAAGAAAGTGGAGATTGATGAGATTACTTTTTCTTAATGCTAGCATTTTCTTTTAAAATATTTATTTAATTTTATTCATCATTATTATTATTCTCCAACCTGCTATAGGGCACATGTGCTCATCAGAGAGAGGGATAGGGAGACGGGGGGTGAGAGAGAGGGAGAGGGAGAGAGAGAGAGAGAGAGAGAGAGAGAGAGAGAAAGAAAGTGAGAAAGCAAGCCGCTAGGTCTGTGACTCGAACTGTGGTTGACCATTTAAAAGTCTAGCACCCCAACCACCATGCCATCTGCTGCCCCCTGAAAGCTGGTTTTTAAATGACATATTCTTTTTCTTTCTTCTTCTTCTTCTTCTTTTTTTTTTTTTTTTTTTTTTTTTTTGAGGGTTTTTTTCTTTGGGGCCGCATGCGCTTGCCAGAAAGACAGAGAGACAGAAAGCGAGAAATCACCCCCCGCCCAGGGGGGATGGCCACACCACAATCCCTTTTCCTCTATTCTCCTCTTGGGATCTTGGGCACGTACACATATGTGCCTGGTGTGAGTTTAAGCCACCAGGTCCAGGACTTGAACTGTGGTTGACTACATGGGAGTCCAGCGACATAGCCATTACACCAACTGCTGGTCCCTTTAACCGACATATTCTTATCTCCAGAAAATCAGAGGAAAATTCTTTAGTTATTTACACTATAATGGCCATCTCCCTATTACTAATCCTAAGAACTACAAACAACCCATTAGATATAAAACATTCCTTTCATAGTCTAAGAGGAAAGAAGAGATGAATGAAATATGGTTTCTGGACACTTTTGGGGGACTGGTAAACCCGCATTTGTTACCATTTTCAGATAAACAGTAGGAAAGGTGTTTTAAAAGGATCAGACAGAAATACAGTGCTCTGTCCTCCTTTTCTTATTCCAGAAAAGTTAAAATTAAAGTTCAACTTACTAGTTTTAGAACTGGCCAGTACTGGGGATAGCAGGTGGTGTGGTGGTTAAGCACTGGTCCCACATGGCTGACTATGGTTCAAGTCCCAGATCTGGCTGCTTGTTTTCTCACTTTCCCTCTCTAGCTCTTGTTTTCTCACTTTCCCTCTTTAGTTCTTGGTGAATTTTTAAAAATAAATAAATTAATTTAATTAAATATATATGTTTTTTAAGAAGAGGGACTAGCAGACGACATAATGGTTACATCGCTGGACTCCCATGTAGTTAACTGCTGTTTGAATCCAGACCTGGAGGCTTAAAACTCACGATAGGAGCGTGTGTGTGCATGCCCAAAATCCCAAGAGGAGAATGGAGAAAGGCCACAGTGTGGCCATCCCCTTTGGGGGGTGATTTCTTGCTTTCTGTCTCTCTATCTTTCTGGCCAGTGCAGCTTAGGCTTCTGTTAAAAAGAAATACTATAGTCAGGGCCAGCAGGTGAGGTGGAGGCTAAAGCGCTCGATCCTCCATGGCCAACTGTGCGGTTTCAGTCCTGGATCCAGCAGCTATGCATGCTCCAGATCCCAAGAGGAGAGTGGAGGAGAAGGGACTATGGCATGGCCATCCCCCTTTATAGATGATTTATCTTTCTCTCTCGCTCTTTCTTTCTGGTGAGTACATGTACCCTATAGCAAAACTAAATGAATAAAAACAAATGAACCAAACGAAAACATGGTAATTCCATATGGTAATTCTTAGGCAGTCTGATACCTGCTCACATGGGTGGCTATCTAGCCTAGTTAAAATAAGAATTGACTCTGTGGTCCAAGGAGAATAACAATACTCTAAACGGACATTGTCTGTGAAGAAAAATATGAGTACGTAAGATTTATTAAGCAAAGAATATCATATAAGTAATACATTTTCTATTTTCTTTTTCCTGTCTGAAGCCAGTATTTCCTCATCTGATAAGCCAAGTCTCACCTGAAAGAGTATTTCCCAAGTCTTAGTTCACACTAAAGGGATTACAATTAAAAAAAAAAAAAAAAATCACCTCACATTTTTTTTTAGCATTTTGTAATTGATTTTTTTTGAGAGATTTTTCCTATAGGGTGCGTTCACTCATCAGGGAGACAGAAAGAGAGAAATCACCCCTTGAGGGGGATGGCCATGCCACAATTCCTTCTCATCCATTCTCTTCTTGGAATTTTGGGCATGTACACACATGCCTGGTGTGTTAAGCCACCAGGTCTGGGACTCAAACCATGATCAACTATGTGGAAGTCCAGCGAAGTAACCATTATGCTAACTACTGTCCCTTGATCATTTTTTTTTTAAGTTTACTTCTTCCATGAGCAATTACATTAGCAAGAGTGAGAGCAAAAATAAGAGCGTGAGTGAGCACCTCCAACAGAGTCTTGATGCTGTAATCCACTCCCAGATTCAGCAGGCCACAGGACATGGGCACACGCCTGGTGCACTCAGCCATGCCTCCAGATATGAACCCAGAACATTCCTGTGAGGGTCAGTACTGACAAGTGTTGCATTTCACTGTTGCAACACCATCCAGCCTAGTTTAAGGTTACAAGCAATCAAGGACTAACGTAGCCTCAAGATTCTTTTTTTTTTTTTTTTTTAATAATTTTTCCTTTAACTTTATTGTTGTTATTATTATTATTTTAATTTGACCAGAGAGAGAAAGAAAGTGAGAAATCAAGCCACTGGGTCCAGGACTCGAATCATGGTTGGCCATGTGGGAATCTAGTACCCTTAATCACCATGCTACCTGCTGGCCTCACTTCAAGATTCTTACTGGTATAATAAAAACTAAGTGCGAGACCAGCAGGTGGCATAGTGGTTAAGGTGCTGGACACCCATATAGTCAACCATGGTTCAAGCCCCAGATCCAATGGCTTGAAAATCACACTGGATGCATATGCGTATGTGCCCAAAATCCGGAGAAGAGAATGGAGTCCATGCAGCATGGCCATCTCCGTGGGAGGTGATTTCTTCCTTCCTTTCTTTCTTTCCTTTTTTTTTTTTTTTGAGAGAGGTTTTTGCTGTAGGCCGCATGCACTCACCAGAAAGACAGAGAGAGACAAAGAGACAAAAAGCAAGAAATCACTCCCCAGGGGGTATGGCCACACCACAATACCTTCTCCTCCATTCTCCTCTCAGGATCTTGGGTACGCACACACGCACACGTGCCCAGTGTGAGTTTAAGCGACCAGGTCCGGGACTCGAACCACAGTTGACTACATGGGAGTCCAGCAACATAGCTATTACGCCAACTGCTGTTCCCCCTGGGAGGTGATTTCTTACTTTCTGTCTGTCTCTCCAGCTAGCACATGTGCTCTCTTGAAACAAAAAAAATTAAGCACACATAACAGTAAAAGTACATAACAATAATACTAGTCTGTGGGGAGAAGAAGGGAAAAGAAATTATAATTAAGATAAACTTGACTTAACATCCAAAGCTATAAAAACAAAGTCAGTATGGAATTTACAAAATTGTCAGAGATAGGAAACTTCAATTAAAAACAAAAAATAATGGTAAAAGGAAACTTCTCCATTATAAGAAAGAAAAATTTCAGTTTGCTACAGGGCATGTGTGCTCACCAGAAAGAGGAAAAAAGAGAGGGAAAACAAGAAATCATTGTCCAGGGGGAATGGCCACCAGGAGGAATGGCAATCCTCTCTTCTCTTGGAACTCTGGGCATACATACACATATGCCTAGTGGTTCTCAAGTCTCCAGTTCTGGGGCCCGAACTGCCAGATCTGGGACTCAAAATGCGTAGTCAGCCATGTGGATGCAGTCACTCTAACCACATGTCATCAGCTGGCCCCATTAAGAGAATTTAAATAGTGAAATTATTTTCTGAAATAGAACCACTCTTACTTGACAAATTTATAAAGAAAAAACAGAAGTTAAAGTTCCAAATCTACTGTTGAAATTATTTCTATAGCATAAAGTGTCATATTGATGACAAGAAGCTGAAAGATCTTACAAACTTAAGCAAGCAAGAAAAGTGGCAGCTCAGTTTCCATACGGATGACAACTGGGTAAGATATTAAGGGGAAAGTATGTAAGTATAAAATGACGGGCTTTAAGTTATGAACAAAGAAAAGGAACTAGAAGCAATCTTAAGCTATTTACTGAAAATATCAGTAAAATGCATTGCCAAACAGGTTCACGGTTCTAGAAATTTGAAAAATGAGTGGAGTAACATAACTGCCTTTTGAAAATCATGTGCAGTTACAATACTATCACATTAGGAGATATATAAAGAAATTAGGTAAAAATTCATGGAAAAAAACCCAAAAGGATCAAAGAGATTTGGGAGCTATTAACTATAAAAAATAAATAATTATATTCTCTAGAAAAGATTGGAGGAAAAAACTAAGTGAAATTTATAAAGCTATGGAAATGACAATAGGAAATGGGGAGTGTTTAATAAATCTTTTTTAAAAAAATTATTTCCTTTATTTTATTTATCATTACAGTTTTTTTCAATTTGACCAGAGAGAGACAGAGAGAGAGAGAAAACGAGAAAGCAAGCTGCCAGGTCCAGGATTCAAACCATGTGGGGGTCCAGGGCCCCTAACCACCATACCGCCTGCCGGCCGCATAAATCTTATAATACTAGAGTGACGGTGGCACCCTTTATAACTCTAGAGGTAAATCTAAAACAAACAAATGGAAGCACTACTTCATAGCACAGGCTATAAACCTACTTTATTTTATTTTATTTTATTTTTTGAGAGGTTTTTTTGCTATAGGGCGTGTGTGCTCGCTGGACAGAAGAGAGAGACAGAGAGACAGAAAGCGAGAAATCACCCCCCAGGGGGGATGGTCACGCCGCAGTCCCTTCTCCTCCATTCTCCTCTTAGGATCTTGGGCATGCACGCACACGCACCTGGCGTGAGTTCTAAGCCACCGGGTCCGGGATGCGAACCACAGTCGACTACGTGGGAGTCCAGCGACATAGCCATTACGCTAACTGCTGGTTCTCTATAAACCTACTTTAGAGTTCTTACCACAAGCAGTAAAAATACAAATTTTGACATGTTTAGGTAAATTAATTTGCAGATCCATAGCAGGAAGCTAGACAAAGAAAGTCTGAAGTACATCCCTACTTCTAAGGGGAGCATTGGATGAATAACCATGCCCACTTCCTGAGATCTCCACATGGCGCTTTAGTTTAAAAGCATAACGGTCATATTTTCACACTGTAAGATCCAAGATAGAAAAAATGGGAAGGACTCTACTGAGAGAAATCTTAAATACTTAGTAGGAAAGAAGTGCAGATCTATCTATGGTGACAAACCAAACACCTTGGCTAATCAGAAATCAAAACATCTCTGCCATAGGAAATGAGCCTAATTTGCTAATCTGCTCTCTGGGTCTTGCATTCAATTCTGACCTTGGGCCAGGATTCAGGGAGCATTCAGCAGTTGTAATAGAGGTTAGGTCTGCATATAGTATGTTACTGATTCACAAACTCACGAATAAAAACCCCAGAAGCATACATAGTTTGTTGGCTCAATTCAATGAAAGGAGACTTTCTAAAGGCACTTTACAAAAGGTAACACAAACCTAGGGGGAAACACTCTCTAAATTAGTTTAACAAAGGTAACCTAATGCTTACCCACTGCTTATTTTTCCTCATATCTATAAACAGGTGTAGAAATGAAAAGAACAAAGCAGACAAAATCCAAAACTATATTTTACTCCATTGTCCAAAATAAATAAGCCAAACCTTAAATATTTATTACTTACTGTTAATAACTAGGCTGTATTAACCTCTTATTTTCAATTTTAAAAATCATCTGGTTTCAATCACAATTGCTTCATTACTAAACATAAATTCTTCTCTTTTAATCTGATCACTGTGAGTTAGGGAGAATGGCTAGAATATAAACAATTTAAACTTTCATTTTAAATTTTCCTGTGAGGAATACCTAAATACAAATTTTCTACAATGTTCCCCTTTTCATATATTTTGTTACAAAAAAGTAAGCAGAATAAAAAATTTTAGGATGTTAGATTTAACTGTTTTTCCTAAATTTACTTATTTTTTAAAAAGTATTTATTTATTTATTTATTTATTTAATTTCATTTGTTACTTATTATTTTTTAAATTTGACCAAAGAGACAGAGAAAAAAGGAAAGCAAGAAAGCAAACCACCAGGTCCAGGACTTGAACTGTGGTTGGATCCAGCACCCCCAACCACCATGCCACCTGTCGGCTCCAAAGTTATTTTTTAAATAAATAAGGACCCTATATGGCTGACTGTGTGGTGTGAGTCCCAGACCTGGTGGCCTGGAAAATGTACTGGCATGTTTACATTAGTGCATGTGCCCAAAATCCCGAGAGGAGAGTGGAGGAGAAAGGATTATAGTGTGATCATCCCCTCTGGGGTGCTTTCTCACTTTCCCTCTTTCTGTTTCTCACCAGCGAGTATGAATGCACCATGACTAAAAAAAAAAAAGTCTTTTTGAAGATGACAAGGTTAGAAATGCACATATAAAAAACAAATGGATTAAGGAATGCACAATTAGTAGACAAGTTTCACGGTGGCCATTCATTCAGGAGCTTGCATCCGAGCTGCAACTATCTTCCCTGCGTAGTCAGTTAATAATATAGCAATGGATTAAAGAAATAGAAAAGCCAGAAAAGAAAGATTAAAGTCTGGGAGTGGGGTGGTGAGAGAGGACTTCAAAAGAAAGTAACTGCTTCCTGAGAAGAGGAGAAAAAGAAAGCAAGCATGAAGAATTCTACCATAAATCATGCTAAGTGTGCTTAGATACTAAAACTGCAAAACCATTCTAAGCATTACTTAGAATTCAAGTAAGTGACCTTTGGTACCTAAAACTAACTGCGCTAATATAGTTGAAATATCCTGCAACAGAATCCATCAAGAAAGCACTTAAATTGCTTAATCTTGATGGTACTTTGTGGTAAAATCACGAGCCAGCTCTGAAAGAAGATCTAGCAGGCCTGCCTTTTCAAAAATTAAACGTTACTGGGTGTGGTTGGTTGATTCTGAAAAGAGAAACTATGGTAAGCCCCAGTAGCTGTGACAATGCCCATAATGATAAAGAAATGTGTTTAACATGTGTCTCTAATGTTCATTATGGTAAAGATGATCAGTTTAACGCTATACAAATAACCAAGATCCTGAGAGCAGGAAGCTTTTCTGTGGAACTCCTGACGCAACACAAACCATAGCAGTTACTGCAAAGCTTAATGCAAACCCTCTAGAGTCCACGTTGACAAATTCTTTAACAAGCCCTGTGGTTACAGGGAAGCTGGTTTCACT
>NW_006159921.1:277737-283057 GCF_000334495.1 Tupaia belangeri chinensis
TCCTGCTCAAACAGTTTACTGGAAATGAAGGGGAGGGGGAATTTTCAGAGAAGTCATGTGATGGCCAGACAAACCACAACCAGTAAAGGTTCAACAGAGTCAAAAACAGGTCCCAGCAACAACTGACACCCAGAGTATTCAAATAGCACTAAAGTATATGAAATGAGTCCAGTTTGGTTTCAGATCTCCTATACCATAAACTTCTCACAAATCTGTGTACGTAAAGGAACAGATACTTCACGGGGCCAGAGGGTGGGGTGGGGAGCAAGAGGCACTGACATGGTATAGGCAACTGCAACCACTTCACAGGAAAATGTGCTTCATAGAGAATAACATAAATGTAACACTCAAGTACTTTACTGAGTGTACAAATAATCACTATCGAATGCTTTCCCACAGTCTTTAAACTCTTATGAGCAAATACACACTCTTAGTATTATCAAAAGAACCTAAAAGGAACCCTTCATTTTCACCTTATCCTTTGAGGGGATGTTCGCTAGGTAAATGTCTATTTCAGTCCATAGAAAGAAGAGGCATTGGCCATAACAATGAGAACTACCATTATGACTGATACGCTTTTTAAAAATTTTATGTGTTTTCACTAATAAAATAATGCAAATAACTTGAAATTTCTGAGTAAGATAAGGGTCCTGTTAAGCTAAAGAAAATTTTCTTGACATTAAATAAATTTAGTATCATCTACCAAGGTAAACATATTAATATTCAAACAAACTGGGATTTAGCTTCAATATACAGATTAAGTGACAAACATTAATTAATTTAAATACTGCCATTCTAAACAGAATCTAAAAATGCCTTCTTATAATAAAATTAAATCCAGAAGCTATAATATAGCTTTTGAGAAAATATCCAACTTAAGATAGTTTGCAGACTCATAAATGTTACTCAATAGAAATACAAACTATACAGTATAAATATGAAAGAAAAACCTGCATTATCTTATAAAGTGAAGTTTTAAGACCTTTACATTTCTTTATTTTTAAAAAATGTATTTGCTGGAGCTGGCAGGTGGTGTGGTAGTTAAGGTGTTGGATTCCCACATGGCTGACCACAGTATGAGTCCCAAATCTGGAGGCTTGCTTTCCCACTTTCCCTTTCTCTCTCTGGTCAAATTAAAAAATAATAACACATGGAATTAAATAAATAGATAATTCTTTTAAAAAGTGCATTTGCCAGAGAGTGAAAGAGAGAAAGAGAGACAGAAAGATAGAAAGTACCTCCCCGCCTCCCCCCAGTGATGCATGGTCATACTACAATCCCTTCTCCATTATCCTGCTGGGGTTTGGGGCATGCACACACAGACACACACACACACACACACACACACACACACACACACACCAGGTATGTTTTTGAAGCTGCTGAGGGTGGAATTCAAACTGCAGTCTGCCACATGAGATTCAGCCCCCTTACCAGTATTACACTTTTAAATTTGTTATTTCATTTTAAATTTCCTACCCTGATAGCAATAGCAATCAGCAAATTTCACATAGTCAGCAACTTAACACTGTGGAAAAGCCTACAAGAGTCTGGATGGTCATTTGGAGAAATGGCAATTAAGAAAGCATATTTATTCAAAACATACTCTTCTAAGTAAACATGTATAACATTCTTACTCAACTGTAAGTTTAAATACAAAACACCACAATTACCCCAGACACCCACTCTCATTACTTTAGTAATACTAGCTGTCCTAATCTTACAGGGTAAATCAAAGAAATAAGTTACTTTTTCATTTCTAATATGTTTTTAGTTTTTTCTTTGGCCATGCAGCTAATAGAATAAATTAACATGAAAATCTTCATTTGTTTTGAAAGTATAGAATTTTATAGAGGTTGTTTTTACTCAATATGAATTAAAATTTGCTAGATGGACAGCCCTATTGCACAGCAGTTGGACTGTGCAGAGGAAAGCTAGATCCTCATATCAGTAAAGGTTTGACTCTAGCTCCTGGTGGCTTGAAAAGACAGGGTGGGCTTGTGCATGCGCCCAGGATCATGGTGAAGCTGGGGAGGAAGAAAGAGTGCAGTGTGACCAGGGCCAGTGATAGCTCTCTCCTGCATGCATACACCCTCTCTGCATTAAGCAAACAAATGCCACTAACTTTGATGTTTTTTATATAATCTTCAAACACTGCTCTCAGATGACTATTAAACTCAAAGATGCAAAACAGTCAAGTCTTCCTCTCTTATGTAAAGTTATTTCTGTGCTCACTGCATTTTCCACTTTATTTTACAGCAGAATAAGGCTGAATATGTTCCCCATAATGGTGGATTTTCTCATAATTGATTTTTTTTTTTTTTAAGAATTAGTCTCGGGACCAGTAGATGGGATAATGGTTACATTGCTGGACTTCCATGTAGTCATCTGAGGTTAGAGTCCCAGACCTGGTGGCTTGAAACTCACACTGGGCACGTGTGCATGCATGCTCGAAATCCCGAGAGGAGAATGGAGGAGAAGGGATTGGATTGAGAAGGGATTGCACCCCTCTAGGGGATGATTTCTTGCTTTCTGTTTCTGTCTCTGTCTCTCTGGTGAGTACATACGCCTTACAGCAAAAATCTCTCTCTAAAAAAAGTAAATAAATAAAAAGAATTAGTCTTTAATTTTACTTATTATTGTTTTTTAATTTGACCAGAGAGACAGAGAGAGAGAGGGAAAGTGAGGAAGCAAGCTGCCTGGTCCAAGACTTGAACTGCTATCAGTCGTGGGAGCCCAGCACCTTAACCACCTTGCCATCTGCCAGCCCCTCATCACTGATATTTTACTGTAGTGCCTACTGTATGAACAGCATGGACAAGACCAGGCAGGCACTGTTGAAATACACACATTTTTGAGGCCTCCTCTCAAGAAGTTTACAGACTCCTGGGAGAGATTAGGCAAGTCCATAAATACTTTTTAGAGGCAGAAAGTAATAAGTAACAAAGAAATAGCTAGGGTGCTGTAGGAATTCAGAAGAGACAATTCAGAAAGAGTGGAAGATCTATATGGTATGAGAATGGGGGTCATAAAATACTTCATGAAGAAGTGAGCAGCACATAAATGTGAAAGGTAAGAAAGCACTGGAGAAGTAGACATGCAGGTGGAAGGAAATGACACACTCTAAACAAAGCTATGAAAAGGAACAGCCACCACATGGTTATGGAGGAAAAGATGAATTGTTCTAATTCTTCAGAGCCATAATTTTTAAATTAAGAAAAACTTCAGAGTTCTTTATTTAAAAGGAATCTCCCTGGGCTGGCAGGTGGCGTGGTGGCTAAACACGCTGGATTCCCATATAGCTGACCATGGTTCAAGTCCAGGACCTGGCGGCTTGTTTTCTCGCTTCCTCTTTCTCTCCTCTCTCTCTTCTCTCTGCCTCTCTCTGGTCAAATTAAATAATAATAATAATAATAGCAAATGGAATTAAATAAATAATAATTAAAAAAAAATAAAAGGACTCTCCTAGGCCAGTCCCATAGCCTAGTGGATAAGGGAGCTGAATTCCACATGATCAACCACAGTTTGAATGCTGGTCCCACTGTTTTGAAAAAACACAGCTGGTACATGGTATGTGTGCCCCAAATCCCAGCAGGATAGAGAAATGGAGGCAGGATTGTGGTGCAACCAGACTGCATGGGGGGGTGGCTGTGTGAGTGGGTGCATTCTCCTTCTCTCTGGCGAATGCACATGCCCTTTGGCAATTAAAAATAAAAGCTTAAAAAAAAAAAAGAAATCTCTCTCACATACACACACATTTTTGTTGCTGAATGGGTTAGGAATTTCATAAAGTTCAATTTGAAAACTATCCATGAAGAGAATAAAGAATTTTTTTTTTTTTTTTGGAGAGATTTTTCACTGTAGGGCACGTGCGCTCGCCAGACAGACAGAGAGAGACATAGAGACAGAAAGCGAGAAATCACCCCCCAGGGGGGATGGTCACGCCGCAAACCCTTCTCCTCCATTCTCCTCTCGGGATCTTGGGCACGCACGCACACGCGCCCGGCGTGAGTTTTAAGCCACCGGGTCCGGGACACGAACCGCGGTCGACTACGTGGGAGTCCAGCAACATAGCCATTATGCTAACTGCTGGTTCCCGAGAATAAAGAATTGTTAAAGGTAGCTAACAATAATTTATACATTGGAGCCAACTGATGAATGAAATTGGGTTAAACAGTTTAGATTTCATTCTATATAGAATTGGGAGCCATTAAAGATTTTTTTTTTTTTTTTTTGAGAGGTTTTGCTATAGGGTGCGTGTGCTTGCCAGAAAGATAAGAGAGAGACAGAGACAGAAAGCGAGAAATCACCCCCAGGGAGATGGCCACACTGCAATCCCTTCTCCATTCTCCTCTCAGGATCTTGGGCACGCATGCACACACGCCCGGAGTCAGTTTAAGACACCGGGTCTGGGACTTGAACCGCCATAGACTACATAGGAGTCCAGCAACATAGCCATTACACCAACTGCTGGTCCCAACCATTAAAGATTTTTAAGTTCCATGAGCAGAGGTATTTTTTCAGAAAATTATTTTTGTTGCTTTGTGTAGAAAGAGGTTGTAGGACTACAATAGTAAAGAGCAGATCTATTAGGAATATTAGTAAGCCACTGGAAATGTTTGGATAGGGTTGACGAAGGTCTCAACCAGTAGTGGGAAGGGAAAGGAGAGGGCGACTATGAAGGTATTGTGGAGGCAGAGTCAAAAGGCCTTGAAGAATGACTGGATAGGGCAGGCAAGGAGGGAATAAGATGACGCAGATTTTGACCTGAAGAGACTGTGAGAATGATGATACCATTAACGGAAATCAGGAACAACAACAAAAAGATCATAAAGAAAACAGTTAAATTTTGTATGAAACAGTCGACAAAGCACATAATAAAACAGCTATATAGAGCTAACTTTTACAAATGACGCGAGAGTTGCTCAAGGTCATAGGAAGCTACATTCATTCATGTCTACCTCCCACAGACATCTACTGAAAACATGATAGAAAGCCAAGAGCAAAAGGAAGTCAGTTTAGTGGAAAAATACAGCCTAATCTCAACACTGTACTCACAAAAATAAATCAGGTATCACAAGGAATCAGAATACAAATAAATGCTTTAAGCAGTATTTTCTCCCTTTCAAACATCTATACTCTGAAATACAACCATTACTAAAGTGGAATTTAAACAAATACTTGGCTTTGAAGTTGTTACTTACTAAAACACTTTCTTAGTAAAATCACACACACCCTTTAACCCAGTTGGAGAACACATGGCAAAGCAACGAGAGCCAAGTTTTGGATTTTTTTTTTTTTTTTTTTTTTTTTACTTTTC